>NC_090647.1:179110451-179192951 GCF_040937935.1 Hyperolius riggenbachi | reverse complement strand
ATGTGACTCTGATGCTTCCTTCTGCCAAACCGGAAGTAGGGAGCATCAGAGTCTTCTGAATCATGGAGTGAACCGCACATAAGTGACTCCATCCCCCTGAACCTCTCCAGTAGCTGATGTACTGAAGTGTTGTGTGCAATGTCATTTGGGTCTCCAAATTAAGAAACATTTGAACACCAACACTTGTCTCTAGTTCTCTTTTCTGCATCACAAATCACAGTCCTCCTGTAAGAGAACCTTTGACAGAAGTGAGACACAGGAGAGAAAACCAGGTCAACCCCAGATATCTATCATCCAGTAGCACAGGTGTAGAAAACACCATGTGAACTCTTAACAACTTAAAGTTAAAGTTCATCTTAGTAGATGTCTGCTACACTATGTGTAAAATATTAAATCAGATGTCACACCTGGAAATATTTGTGGTACACACGACAGGAATAAAAGATAGTGCAGATAACATAGTGCAAAACAACATTACAACCAAAGCAACATATCATGAATTGGAACAAGTGAAATACATACATAGGGACACATAAACAGGAGTAAGACCAAGTCCGGTACGTTAAGACTCCAGAGATGCTGAAGGGAGTTTCTGTGTGGAGGGTTTTTTTTTTTTGGGGGGGGAGGGGGGTGCTTGAGTTCAGAAATAGGATGGCCTGGGGGAAGAAAGTGTTTCTGTACCTGGAGGTTTTGATGGGGATGGTCCTGTAGCGGCACCCCGGGGTAGGAGGTTGAGGAGAAAAATAAGTTATAGAGCATTTTATTTTGGGGAAAATGGACATCTTAGATGTATATGCACACATATATTTTAAATTTTTAATGATAGTGGTCCTTTAAGCTACTCTAAGTACACTCCTTAAAGTGTACCCAAGGTGATAAATGAAATGCGTCGGACTATACTATAATCCTCACTAATAACCAATTACAGCCAAAAAACTCTTGCCTGGAGAAGAACAGCTTCTGAGTGCAGAGGATGAATAAAAATGGTCAATGGTTCATATATTTTAACTTTTAAGACACTGAAAGTCTATGGCCTTAAGTTGCTAAGAACATGCTGGAGATAATAAGGCAAGAGAAAATGTACCACCACACAGCAAGAGAGTTATCTTATCTCTTCATTCCTTAAGTTACCTCCTCTGTAGTTAAGTTACTTTCTCTGTAGTTAAGTTACCTCCTCTGTAGTTATTTACACACGCAGTTAATTAACAGCCTGTCTTTAACTTTAGAATTCTGGAGTTATTTTAAGGATTGAAGAGTTAACTTAAAGACAGAAGAGTTAACTTTAGGCTTGCCTGAGGTAAAATGTTTCCTGAATACTACATGCCTTATCACCATGGGGATAACTCTAGAAACGTTATTAAAGACAGGAGATAAGCTTAGTGAATTGAGGCCTATATCAGTCATATGAGACAATACAACATAAAACCTACTTTTTTAGCTTTTTAAAAAAAATAAAATAAATAAAACTCTGGGATTCTAAAAAAATAATAATTTCAGGAGTAGTAGATTAGATATTATTGTTTATCTCATCATATTGTTTCACCTTGGGTTTCCTTTAAATGTCCATTATTGTAAACACATCCAGTTTAATGCACTGACACAAAGCTAAATTCAGTTTATCCTTCTATAATTATATTCATTATTAATAGTTTATTTGATAACATGTGTCTCCTTCTCTCCCATATGGTTCGGAGCAGGTGAAGAAACAAGTTGTTACTGGTTGCTAATTTCCAGATTATTCAAGCAGACCCTGTTTCACTTTTATGCTGTGGAAACAGTCTTATCCCTAACATGTGTCTTCTTTGCCTGTAATGTAATGCTATATTTTACATAATGTAAAAGGACATCTGCCACTATAGCAGGGACTACTATTTTTAGGTCCTGATAGTTATAAGCACCAAAATGTGAGCAAAATAATGAGGACCATTGTAATGGAAGAGAGAGACACTATTATCATAATGAGTGAACTGTAATGGGGGCACTATAATGATCAGGAGAGTACTATAAGGGAGGCAAAACCCATACCATTACACTCTGACCCAAAAAAAACACAACACAACCCCTTTTTAAAACCAGACCCCCAGAAAAATAGACCCCACTTAAATGTGTAAAGGGTTTTTTTGCACCTAAAGGTTGGCCATCCTGTAACTGCACAGTTGCAAGTTCACTAAGAGCCCTTTTCTATAGACTTCAAAATAAGATCAGATGTGATTTCCCATTGTTTCACTTATCACTGGGCACTGCGATTATCAATGTAATTGCAGTGCTCCATTTCCACTTACCCAAATGGAAATGGACATGATGCATTTTCCCTGGATGTGTTTGGGTTAAATTAACAGGAGTGGAGGCATGTAAAGAGGTTTCATGAGGCGTGGAGAACATTTTTTTTTTGCCATTGTGACAAGCCTTTATCCAGTTTCCGTACCAGTATCTTTGAAAAGTGAGGTAACCCCCCAATGATCCATCCACAAGCAAAGGCATAGGCTCAAGAAGACATGTGTCTATAAAGTCCTGGTTCCAAACATTTGCTGTCAAAATCAGTCTGGGGTAGGGCTAGCCCATTTGGCAATGCAGTGTTAGTAAGAAAATAATGTAATTGAAAACAGGTCCATCTAGGAATGGAGATACCTTCCCACATGTGTTTGATTTTAGGGTAATCCACAATTTTATTATTATATATGAAATCTCCTTCTCTTGGGGTCTAAGGAATTGTCAAAACCAAAGTCTGGGTTCATGGCCTTCGGAATAGAAGACAAGTTGAACTTTTTACAACATTTCTGGAAAACTTTCAAAGGATGCAACAATAGAAGGGTGATCTAATTTGAGTTTTTTTTTAGTGTTTCTCATCTAACCACGACAAGACACAAAATAGGGCGTGAGTAGAGGCTTGCTCAATTTTCACCCAATATTTATCACAAGATAAGTATAGTATTAGTAATATTTTACCAGATCAGGAAGACCTGTCCTTGCTTAGGCCAAGTAAGTATGGACAATTTTCACTGCACTCTTCAGTGTGCCCAAACAAACTAATTGATTGTTGAATTAAGCTCCTCAAAAAAAGGTTTTGTGACATGATAATAAAAATAGGTTGTAAACAATAGATTAATGTGGGCAAGTTTTTCATCTTGACAAGCAACACAGAAATGGGGGGGGGGTCATCTCAGTTCTAGCTCCCAGCCATGCATTGAAATGACAAAAATATGACTTACCTGCACATATGTACAAATGATAGACTTCCTAATTATGGAACACGTGAATTACTTAATAATAATTGAAATGAATTAGAGCACTTTGTGGCTCATACAAAATTTATTGTGATGGTATCAACTATATTCATACATTTGGATGCTGAGCATTTTATGTTACCTGCTTTCCAGTTTTTTTTGTTTGCTTTTTTATAGATCAGTATTATATAGCATTTTGTTTTCTTTAGAATTGTACAGAAATGACTGTACTGATTGCCTTAGCTTTGTTAGGACATTTATTTGATATAAATAAATAATATTATAAAAATAGTTAAATTCCTTGGATACCATAGATATTAAAACTATAGCGCATCGACAGGAGGGCTTAAACAGGCCTTGGACTTTGGCAGCCAAATACAATTAAACCTTCAACTCATCATCACAACTAAGCCAATGGTTCCTCTCTCTTTGATGCTGTGCAATGTCACATTACCATGAAATCCTCAAAAGGAGGGAAAAGCAACTGTCATTGGATACGTTCCATGTTGATGTCATACACACACACATACACAAAAAAAATACTACAGTAAGCTAAGAGATAGCAATGGTTTTGTTATTGAGAGTCTTCCTACATGATAACTCTCTTCCTCTCGATGCTCTCATCTCTTTCATACCAACTACCTTTTTTTTCAAAAGTAAAGTGCAGGATGATTCATTTAACTGCATGTAGTTTTACTTTATAGAACAGGTGAATATACTGCTACACTCCGGCAAAGGACAGAGCTGGGCTTTTTTTTTTTTTTTTCGTTTTTTTTTTTCGTTTTACTTTATACAGTATAGGACTCTGTATGAAACATTTTTTGGATTGTGTAACAAATCGTTTGAGTTTCCATTAATTTTTATAGGAACATTTGCTTTGATATATTGTACTTTGGATCACAAACATGTTTTAGGAACAAATGATGCTGGCAAATCACATCAATCAGTAGATGCACAGTTTATAATAGCTTTTGCAGTACAGAGTTGCAAGCTTGCAGATTGCAGTATTTTTTTTTTATCTTTTCAGTATGGACAATAATTTAGTTTTACAGGGTGGTAAAATACTATACTAATCACTGTGTCTTAATTCAGAATATATTTATTTCAACATTTTCCCGTAAGTTAAATTCCCCCATGCTACTTCAAGTGGACCCGAACTCCTGCACAGGACAGAAGGGAAGCATAGAGAAATGAACCCTGTATGTATTTAGAGAGTTTAGCCTGTCTTATTCCCCCTCATCTGCGACTAATCACAAGTTGAAATTTGATCTCTCAGCTGTGTCAGCTTGCTGAGAGATCATGGGAGCAGATGTATTGTTGACATCCTGTTTTTACCAACTAGTTGCTCTGCAAACAGAATGTCAACAATACATCTGCTCCCATGAAATAAGGAAGTAGCCAAACTGCAGATTTATTCCAGAATTTGTATCAGCTCTAGCAAAGAAATGTTTTTCTTTAAAGCTTAATATGTTGTTGCTTATCTTGTTGCTTAGAGCAGAGAGAAAGTTCTGAGGTCAGGCCCACTTTAAAGTGGACCTGAACTGTTGCACAGGACAGAAGTAAAACATAGAGAAATGTACCTTTTATGCATTTCGAGTTTAGCCTGTTTAATTTGGCCTCATTTGTGTCTAATCACAAGTTGTAATTTGATCACTCCCCTGTGTCACATGACTGCCATGGCAGAGATGGTAGAAAGCACAGTATGTTAACAATATGTCTGCTTCCATGAATCAGGAAGTAGAAATATTACAGATTTATTTTAGGATTTTTATTAGCTGTACAAAGAAATATTTTTGATTAAAGGTTCTTGTGCTGTTGTGTATCTTTTAGAGTAGAGAGGATGCTCTAAGTTCAGGTCCGCTTTAAAGCAGGAGGATTAGCCATACTATGCCAGGGAAAAAAACACATAAATAAGTAGATATATACTTGATCTACTTACATAACAGATGTATTGTACTGTCCATGTTTTGATATCAGTGAATGTTACATAGTAAATGAAGAGAATTCTGTTCCTGGTGGGAACCATGTCTTTTGCACACAGTTTAGGTTAAACCCTGATGTATTTTTTGCCCTTTACTTTTTTTATTTTGTCCTCCAATCGCTGAGTCACTTCAGCCTTGCTTGTAAGCACAAGTGAGCAGGGGATCATGTTTCAGATAGGCAGCTAGGCAGGGAAATACATGGAAGAGGAGGAATATATTATAGATAAAAAGAACCCCCAGCATGCAACTGTTTGGCACTGACTATTAAAGGGCCAGTGCTCCTTAAGTATGTGATAACTCCAAATCATAACAGCAGAACAAGTTTTGAAAGTTTTGAATGCAGGTTTAGCATCTTTATCACTTAATACACTCAGACCAGTTGCTGTTGAAATTTGATTTTTATGGTGACAATCCCGCTTTAAGCAAATGCACAGTATAGGGTGTACAGTGAACAACAATAATAAAGCTAAATGTGCTAATGGTGATAATTCCTAGCTGTAGCTGCCTTTTCTCTGCAGTACTCCCAGTACATTAGTGATATCCCCATCCTATGCCTAATGTGACATCAATTGCTAAATGATGTGTCTGCACACCACTCCACAGGACAACTTTAAACTTACTGAGGTATACATTCTACTGCTATAAAACCACTGAGTGTACATTTCTACCTTTATGTGTTATTTATTGCAGATTTTGATGGCAATCCAGATAGCTAAAGGAAAATAATTGTGTCAAAGTGCCTACGTTATATTGGTTGCCAACATTTAAGACGTATTTTTATCTATAATTTTACAGTCCACACCCTTAACACTGAATACATGTGAAAATCCTATCACTGCTTCCCTCGCACTACAGAAAAACAATGCAAAAAAGAAAAAAAAGTTTTTAATACTGAAATCACAAACAGTCATGGTTTTTTTATTCTGGCATTTTCCCAGACAAGGAGAGAGACTACCATTGGGCTTGGTATCTGGGCTTAAAAATCAGTTTGGTAAAAATGTTTTTATACTGCAATAGCATTTATTTGTGCTGGTATTATTCATAGAATTTTAGGATGGCTGGAATGTAACTTTTAAAGTTTGCATATGTGTCCACCCCCACTTCCATCATTATAGCTTTATCCAGTACTAGACATTTGTTCCGTTTATTAATTAGCGGGGGCTAGGTTGCAATACTGATCATGGGAAGGGTGACCGTGTGATTACGCAGTACGGTGGAGCCACACACTGACGCAGGTGAACGTAGACACCTGGGGCTCGATTCACTAAAGGGTGATAACTGCTTGCACAGCAATTATCACGCGATTCCCCGCGCACGCGCTTTGCGTGCGTAAAACATTACTCTGCGTGATAAGCAGAGCTTTGCATGTGATCAGCCGCGTGAAGCAAGCGGCCAATTGCGCACAAAACTCTGCTTATCACGTGGAGCAATGGTTTACGCGCGCAAAGCGCCTCGCGGGAATCGCGTGATAACTGCTGTGCAAGCAGTTATCACCCTTTAGTGAATCAAGCCCCTGGTGTTTTATTAGGTAGCATAAGTGGTATTATAGTTTTAATTAAAAAAAATATGGTAGCAGTTTTTACCACCTGATGAGCTTCATTTTCAAAATCTTGACATATACTTTTCATTAGTGGTGTTATTGTCAGCTGATAACCTTTAGTCAGTTTGCTTGGCAGGGTGTGATATCTGGATGCTAAAAGGGATTCAACATTTTGAAACTTGTACCTACAAATGAACTGAAAGTACCACTATTGTGTAAAATTGTAAAATTTAAAATATATTAGTATGAGTGAATATATATATATATATATATATATATATATATATATATACATACAGGATCTTCTAAAAAAATTAGCATATTGTGAAAGAGTTCATTATTTTCTGTAACGTACTGATATACATTAGATTTTCATATATTTTAGAGTCATTACACACAACTGAAGTAGTTCAAGCCTTTTATTGTTTTTCTTATTGATGATTTTGGCATACAGCTCATGAAAGCCCCAAATTCCTATCTCAAAAAATTAGAAATATTTCATCCGACCAATAAAAGAAAAGTGTTTTTAAAACAAAAAAAGTCAACCTTCAAATAATTATGTTCAGTTATGCACTCAATACTTGGTCGGGAATCCTTTTGCAGAAATGACTGCTTCAATGCAGCGTGGCATGGAGGCAATCAGCCTGTGGCACTGCTCAGGTGCTATGGAGGCCCAGGATGCTTAGATAGCGGCCTTAAGCTCATCCAGAGTGTTGGGTCTTGCGTTTCTCAACTTTCTCTTCACAATATCCCACAGATTCTCTATGGGGTTCAGGTCTGGAGAGTTGGCAGGCCAATTGAACAGGTGCCAGGTCGTGCTGAAAAATGAAATCTTCATCTCCATAAAGCTTTTAGAAAAATGGGAGTTTATTTGGTGAAATGAAATCTAAATGTAAAAGAAAGGGTTGCCAACCAATCATAAATTTATGGACAATCAATAAGAATAATGCTGTTCCCCTTTTGGTTAAAAATTCTTATCTATGAATGCTGTTGGGCCCACTTACAACACTAAAACAGGGGCAATCTAGCAAGGAGTAGTACAATGAGGCACTTTAATAAGAGCCCTATAATGGGTAGTAGAAGAGCGGAGGGAGGCACTAAGATGGAAGCACTGTGAAGAAGGCAGAAAAAATGGAGTCTAAATATGTGGACTGTTACAATGAAAATACAAATTTAGTGAAAAATGTACCTTGGCAACTATTCTGAGTAATAATCACTGATATTGCTGTGATCTCTGTATATCCCTGCTACTGAGAAGGTAGGGGGGGGGGGGGTAGTTCTTTGAGCAGGTTTAGTGCTGCAATCCTTGTGAATAGAAATATTTTTATAATCTGGAGAATGGAGTATTGACTGGTTCTCAAGTAGTTTGATTCAGAACCTTAGTTTGATTTTACATTGATTGCTAACTTGACTGGTGAATCCGGGATGCTGTAGATGACATCCATTTACTATGTGGTTGGCTCCGCCCAGTACCAGGTCAGGCAGACCAATCAATGCACACAGGTAAAAAATAATAGCAATAACAATAACAATATGCATGTTCTTAAAAAAACCAAAGCAACAATCTTGTAAATTACGGTACATTTTTGAATTGTGATAGGCATGAAACATAATACAAATATAACTATTCTATACTATGTTTTATTTAGTATCACTTCTCTCTCCATTGACATTTGTGATCCCTGCTGCTATATGCTACAGCAATATTCCCCTCCTAATATCTTTCTGAAAAAATATGTGACAAAAGGCATTTGTAATTATATTTACTTGTGAAAGATTATGGTTTATAGTTGAACCATGAGAGGCATCCTGTCATTTTCAGAACCCACTAAATGTGACAGAATCTATTTTTCTGCCAACTTGTGAAGACCAGGCAGAAAGCAAATTTGCTGTGGTCAGCTAAGTGTAACCACTGAGCAGGAAAGTGAATTTAATAATGCATTATTGTTCTTCACTGAAGGTGAACTGTAACAGTGTCTTTGTTACAGCACATTTTCCTCTGCCTTGCTTTCCACATACTGTTAGGATTATCTGATTAAAAGTGTCTAAAAGCTTGACAACATGCTATTTAGTCTTGTTAAGTAATAGTAATATAAGTGTAGGCAACATATGGACTTATTGTACTCTATGCAAGGATTAGACAGCTTTGTCTTAACTCCTGTTGATAGTAATGTCATTTAACAGGATAAATTTTGCTGGCATGTCAAGAGGGAAGGGCTAGATAAGCACAGCTTGGGGATAGCTTCTGCCTTGTCCAGCAGTGTTTGCTGACATACGCGCTCTTCTCTTTAAATCACACATACAGTACCTCTGACACTTGAACATAAACTGCTTCATATTCTGCATTCTGTGAAAATGTTCTTTTGATTAAAAGTTTATAAGGTAGCTAGGAAAAAAATAAAAATGAAAAAATCTTCCTCTGCAACAGAAGGAAGCCAACACTTGCATTTTGTTTACAACTACTGTATATTGTTAACCAAGTTGATGAAAAATGTCCATCACATTTTCCATGAATTTACAAACTATAGCAGCCTCTGTTTAATTAATATAAATTTTAGCTTTTTCTGTTTTTGTTTTTTTTCGCAGTTTTTATATTTTATAAAGCAGTCCTTAAAACCAACTGTGAGAAAACAAAGCAAGGCGGCTGATTCCGCGTCCAACGCTGCGGTTTGCACGCGTAGGCACGCATCTGGTAGTGTGGCAGAACGCGGAAAAGCCGCCGCATGGCATGTTCTAATGGCAAAGCAGCTGTTTCCGCGTGCAAGGTGGCAGTTTGTACACCGCAGTGTGCCTTTGGAGTGGCTGGGTCTGTTAGTCCACATAGATGGATGAAGAGCTACGCGTGCGCGGGCCAGAAGTCAGGACCTTTATACCAGCAGGGTAAGTGTCAGCTGATCAGGACGATCAGCTGATTCCTGCTGGACTCATGATTGGCTGAGTGGCTCGGGCGGGGCAGCAGAGTTCAGCTACTATATATTCTGCACGCTTGTCAGTTGCTGGTTGTCTGCCATTGCAAACACTTTGTGGAAGCATTCAGACCATAGTCAGATCCTTACAGTGTGTTTGAACCAGGAGGACTTGGGAATTCACACTGAGCCAGATTACCTTGTACTGTTTGTTTGTTAGACCAGTTCCAGGGTGTAGAGATCAAGGCCCTCACACCCCAGACTAAGACTACTGTGTATCTTCTGTGTATTCTCTAGCATACTTCCAGGGTGTTGAGATCAAGGCCCTCACACCCAAGACTAGGGAACTGTATTGTCTTTGTGGTATATCCCAGACTAGTTCCAGGGTGTTGACGATCACGGACCTCACACCCAAGACTAGGATTGTGCTATTACTGTATTACGTTAGCCCAGTCCAGGGCAATACCTTTCATATTAGCTGCAGGGCTTCCTGCAACCCAGCCTCGGTCCCTCTTCCAGGGGTCCACGGGCTACAGGAATATCACCCACAGTCAGGGGTGAATTCCTCAGGAGTCTTAGGCCGCCAGCTCCTCTGGTGGTCTCCACTCAGAGTTGTTACTGTTGCACCAAACACTCTCACTATTCTGGTGTCCAGAGGTTAGCAATACATCTGTATTATCGCTGATTCTGCAGATAATTGATAATCAGGCGTATATCTGCATTCTTGGTGGTACAGATTCTCTCTGCGTGCTGACACCAATCGTTACAGAATGGCAGACTGAACCCAAATGGACGCACTGTATAGCCATGTTGAAGTCCTGACCACCGCGGTAAACCAACTTTCCGCGGCAGTTTTGAACCAACAGACCCAGATATGTCAGATATTTGGGGCTATTCGGGAACTTCAATCAGTGCGATCTCCTCTTAGCACAGACATACATATGCCTGTACCTGAAAGGTTTTCTGGCGACAGATCTGACTTTCGGAACTTTAGAAATAGAGTGTTATCATACTTTGAGTTAAGGCCTAACTCGTCTGGAACCGTGGCACAGAGAATTACATTCATTAAGACTCTGTTGTCAGGGGATTCCCAGACCTGGGCATATGGTCTTCCTATTGGGCATCAGGCCCTGACCTCTGTGGATGAATTTTTTGAGGCTATGGCTATGATTTACGATGACCCAGACATTGCCTCGACTTCTGAATGGAAGCTCAAGCTTCTGCGTCAGGGTAAAGGTCCGGTAGAGAATTATGCTGCGGAGTTCAGGAGGTGGGCAGTCTCGGCTAGATGGGACGCATTTGCCCTCCTGGACTGTTTTTTGGCCGGATTGTCAGATACTATTCATGAGGCAATGATAGGCCATCCTGAGCCCGAATCATTGGATGAGGCAATTTCTTTGGCGATACAGATAGATCGCCGTTTGCGCCACCAGAGACGCCACCAGAGACAGGTTCGTGGTAGAGTGGCCAGAAGGTCTATCTTACGCGACTCTTCTCGGTCTCCCTCACCCCCAGGCGAACCTATGCAAATTGGGTACACAAGGCTGAGTCTGGGAAAGAGGAGTCACAGGAGCCCAAAGAAGAACGCTTTATATGGGTCCTCTAGACCAGACAAATGACACCACCTGGGGGGAGTCAATACCATAGGTGAGCAGGGTTCATCACTGAACGATGGTCGGCTGATCCTTCCTTGTTCGGTTACGTGGGAAGGTCGGACCAAGTCCACAGAAGCCATGGTGCACTTGGGTTCAGCAGCGAACCTCATAGATTACGATTTTGCTAAAAGCTTGGGGATACCTTTATCCGCACCCGACCGGCAGATTTCGGTCATCGCGGTGGATGATCATCCATTGCGCAGTGCCCAGTTTCTTGCCCAGACCCCCCTACTGTCATGTTGTTTAGGGGCAGGGCATGAAGAGAGTTTACAGTTCCTGGTCCTGCCGATGAAGGGCTCTGCTGTTGTTCTCGGTATGCCCTGGTTACGGCTTCACTCGCCGCTGATTGACTGGGCTTCAGGGCAGCTACTGAACTGGTCAGCCCATTGTCAGGAGCACTGTTTAAAGAGGGGTGAGGTGGATAATACCAAGATACAGGTCGCAGGAAAGACAGGACAGTGTACAGATATTTCTAACAGATCCTGTTCCTCACGGTTACCTCTCATGCATGAATCAGATAGCAAAAGCGCCAAAGTAGACGCTTTAGACAGGGGTTTTGGGCTCAAAATCTTTCTATCACCGAAAAGACAAGCTGACAAAAAAATCATTTCAGGTGCCCTGCTCAAGCCAGCAGTGCAGGTGGATTCCACTCCCTCCCACCCTGTGTTGATTGATGACCGGCCTGAGTATGAGATAAAAAGGGAATTCTCTAACTCACATCCTGGAAAGTCAGGAAGGAGAAGGGGGGGGGGGGTACTGTGAGAAAACGCGGAAAAGCCGCCGCGTCTGCTGAAAGCAAGGCGGCTGATTCCGCGTCCAACGCGGCGGTTTGCACGCGTAGGCACGTGTCTGGTAGTGTGGCAGAACGCGGAAAAGCCGCCGCATGTTCTAATAGCAAAGCGGCTGTTTCCGCGTCCAAGGTGGCAGTTTGTACGCCGCAGCGTGCCTTTGGAGTGGCTGGGTCTGTTAGTCCACATAATTGGATGAAGAGCTACGCGCGCGGGCCAGAAGTCAGGACCTTTATACCAGCAGGGGAAGTGTCAGCTGATCAGGACGATCAGCTGATTCCTGCTGGACTCATGATTGGCTGAGTGGCTCGGGCGGGGCAGCAGAGTTCAGCTACTATATATTCTGCTTGCTTGTCAGTTGCTGGTTGTCTGCCATTGCAAACACTTAGTGGAAGCATTCAGACCATAGTCAGATCCTTACATTGTGTTTGAACCAGGAGGACTTGGGAATTTACACTGAGCCAGATTACCTTGTACTGTTTATTTGTTAGACCAGTTCCAGGGTGTAGAGATCAAGGCCCTCACACCCCAGACTAGGAATACTGTGTATCTTCTGTGTATTCTCTAGCATAGTTCCAGGGTGTTGAGATCAAGGCCCTCACACCCAAGACTAGGGAACTGTATTGTCTTTGTGTTACGGTATATTCCAGACTAGTTCCAGGGTGTTGACGATCACGGACCTCACACCCAAGACTAGGATTGTGCTATTACTGTATTACGTTAGCCCAGTCCAGGGCAATACCTTTCATATTAGCTGCAGGGCTTCCTGCAACCCAGCCTCGGTCCCTCTCCCAGGGGTCCACGGGCTACAGGAATATCACCCACAGTCAGGGGTGAATTCCTCAGGAGTCTTAGGCCGCCAGCTCCTCTGGTGGACTCCACTCAGAGTTGTTACTGTTGCACCAAACACTCTCACTATTCTGGTGTCCAGAGGTTAGCAATACATCTGTATTATCGCTGATTCTGCAGATCATCGATAATCAGGCGTATATCTGCATTCTTGGTGGTACTGCAGATCGCCAAGAATCAGATTCTCTCTGCATGCTGACACCAATCGTTACACCAACCTATTGGCAATTAAACCTATTTAATTGTCCTAACAGTATGTTAAAAAAACCCCAGGCACAAAGGAAGCCTCGCCCATAGTATGATTCTTCACTGGTAACACAGTAGTAAGTAATCCTATGAATGGCTTTGCATTAACGCTTTCCAATCCTATGTCAAACTGTGTTCGACATTGGCAATTTCCTCTATAGGACCAATGTTGGGTGTAGTCCAACATAGGATTAATGGCTGTCACTAGATGGTGTTGTTGTCAGATAAAATCCAACACAGCGTCATATTCTTCAGATCTGATCTCTGCTAGCCCCACCCCCTATTGCTGTGCCACATAATATACATAATATATATGCGCATTTTGGCCAATCACTAGAAGTGTTGTTGCTGATTATATTAAGACACGCTGTCACTCTGTGTGGATGAATGTTTCTGACACGTTGATCCTTTCCTGCACCACATAATAGCATAATTACACTGACATGCAAGCGTCCAGCTACAGTGCTGTTCTCGCCGCTGCCACAAATACCAGGTTACCTCCTTGCTCTTGTGAGAGGATGCATAGATCCTCCATATCACTGCTGCTGCCACCACAAGTCCTGATCATCTGCACCCCCCACTAGCACATTGAAAAAATTGCTGGGGGGGGGGGAGCTTGGATATAGGTGATTGGGGAAAAAATGGAAAGGGTTAAAGTGAATGAACCTGGTAGGGATAGAATGATTGTCGCCCCATCACCATTGGTAAGCTACAAGCTGGTCTTATCAATAAGAATGTGACAGAGACATCTACAATCCTCCCACTGACTTTGTAATAGTTTATAACCAGTGCTTAGGGAGAAAATTAGGTTGTTTACCCAGTAAGAACACAAACTGTAGTATATGTCCAACAGAAGTTTGAATGCTGTATCATTTTACTAATAACCTTTTGACTATCTTTAGGATAGTTAGGATTTATTCCTCTGATGACACTCATCTGGGATGGCAATTAAAGTGTCTTTAATTGCCATCCCAGATGAGTGTCATCAGAGGAATAAATCCTAACTATCCTAAAGTGCCAGCCAGTGAAAATCCAGATCTAGCATGGGTTGGCCAATGGCATCCACCTGTGGTGCTGCATTCACCATGTTAAACAGAAGAGATAAATTGTGTTTACTCAAGGTAATAGCAAGTTTTAAGTAGCTTAAAGGGGCACTATGGCGAAAAAATTGTAAAATTTAAAATATGTGCAAACATAGACAAATAAGAAGTATAATGAGCCATACATTACTTTTCTCCTATGTTTCTATCACTTACAGTAGGCAGTAGGCAGTAGAAATCTGACAGAACCGACAGGTTTTGGACTAGTCCATCTGTTCATAGGGGATTCTCAGCAAGACTTTTATTCTTTTTAAAGATATTCTCTAAAAAAGATATAAACAATGATGTTGGCCAGCTTCCCTGCTTGCTACACAGTTTTTTGGCAGTTGGACAGAGCAACTGCCATTCACTAAGTGCTTTTGAAAATAAATAAATCCCTGAGAATTCCCCATGAAGAGTCCAAAACCTTCACTTCTGTCAGATTTCTACTACCTACCTTAAGTGACAGCAACACAGGAGAAAAGTAATTTATGGCTCATTTTACTCTGGATATTTTTTCACCATAGTGCCCCTTTAATAGAATGGGCAAACAAATGCAGAGCAAAGTTTAAAGGGGCATCGGCTCAAAGTTACATCAAGCCAGTGGATTCACATATCACCTCCAATAAAATAGAGATTGCTAATTCCACATATTCAGAGAGAAAAGGGTGAACAGTCCTCTACATGGATTGTATTTAGTTTGTCTACTTTTATTTCACTAATGGGTACAACAGTAAATACCACACCAATTACATTTTGCTAGACGTGTACGTTTTATAAAGTAAGGAAAAAACAACTAATCTTTAATACAGACAGTTCACTCGTAGACATCACCAGGGATGAGTAAAGGGTACAGGGTGAATGAAAGCAGACACAGGGGCATGGATTAAGGCACAAGGATAGAAGGGGACATGGGAGGGTGGAAGGAGACACATGGTGCATGGATGGAAGCTCAGGGGGAAAATAATGGGGCTCAAGGGGAAAATAAGGATACACAGGGGCAAGGATAGAGGAAAGTTAGGAGTAGGACAGAAGGAGATACAGGGGGAGAGAAGAGTCACCGAGGCATAGATGGAGGCACAGGGGCATAGTTGGAGGCACAGGGATGGAAAGAGGCATAGAGAGGGACAGAGGGACTGATGGATGTACATTGGGCACAGGGAGATGGAATGAGGCAAAGGCATATAGAAGGAGGCCCAGAAGGGCAAAGGGGGATGGAAGAAGAAGGCACAGAAATAGTACACTGGGACATGAAGAGGCACTGAGGAGCTCAGGAGGCATACATGACACACATTTAGACAGGAAGGGGCACAAAGGGACAGTAGGGTGACACTGGAGACACTGGGAGACAAATGCGTCACAGAGGGTGACACAGTGGAGGCACAGAGGCAGAGTGGGACAGAGATAGCACAGAGGGAGACACTGGAGGCACAGTGGGGCACAGAGGGGACACAGGGGACAGAGGTAGCACAGTGTTTAAATACAAATTTAGGTTAAGAATGAACCTACAGTCCCAGTCTCAAGAACTACCTGTAAAGGAATGAGCAGATCATTTGTATGGCTTAAATGTAAAATTCACTTTTATGGCTTTTCCTAAGATAATGATAGATATTTAAACATAGTATAGTGGTGTGTACATTATGTATTTGGATTCCAATTAAATATTGTTTTTAATATATCTAAACAGTCATTAATGTGATGTTTGTGTGCATCCGTGTTTTTATATTGTATATAAACATTCATGTGTTCTATGTATGCACGCATGGCATTAGCCATTTATTTTTACATTAACTTAGTCTAGATGGATAGTTTTACAATGGGAGTAATTTTCTTTGCAAAAAGTATATCACATTATCAAGACATTGTATCAGCTCCAGTAGGCTCAGTGAAGCTGGTGACATCTTGAAGATGAATGTTAAACGGACTTGGCAGGATGTTTTACAGTGAAAACATTTCAAATGTCTCTTTATTACCCTTTCATTTCCTGTCAGATTTTCCTGGTTTCCTATCACATTACACAGACTTTAAACTGTTTCAAAATAGTGTGGCGCTGTAGTTCCAGTACATGGGAATAATTTTATTGAAGCTTTCATTATACTTTTTTTTGTAAAAAATATTTTCAATATCATGTTCTGTGAAAGGAAAGATAAGAAAGATATCATTTCCTGACCTCTGCATATGTGAATTCAGAGTAAATTTTAATATTCTATGCACTGATTGGTTTCCAAGATAATACTGTGTGCTGCATGTTAACATATTCATGGTAATGTGTGTAGGCATAATATGTATTTTTTTTTTCTGCTGCAAAAAATATAAATAATAAAACTGCAAAGACGTAGCTGAGAAAATGCCACTCATTATGGTAGGGTGACCTTAAAGAGACCCTGTATCAAAAGGAAGCCTTAAGGTCCCAGTGAGGCTTCCCCCATCCCATTTACCCATTTACATCCCATGCAGGCAATCTGGCGCTGGCTCCCCCGAAGCATCCTGCAATCCTCGCTCGACAAGCCATACAAGGCTTGATATACTTACCTTCCCTGGCTCCAGCGAGTGGCGCTGTTGCGGCTCTCAGCACGGAAATAGATGGAAATAGCCCATTTCTGTTGGGTCCGCTCTACTACGCAGGTGCAGGAGACTTGTGCCTGGGCAGTAGAGCAGACCGACAGCGATCAGCTATTTCCGGCTATCTCCAAGGGGAGAGTCGATACTGCGCCTGCGCTGGAGCCGGGAAGGTAAATATTTACAACCCCGCTTTTTGGAGGGGCACAGCGAGACCGCAGTGGGGGCAGGAGGACGGGAGTAAGCCTCGATAGGATCCGGAGGCTTCCCCCACCCGAGGTGAGTACCCCCAGGGGAACTTTTTTTAGTTAGAGGTGTTCTTTAAGGTGTGAAGAGAATCTTATGAGATTGGGAGATGGGAAACCTAGGATGGGGGGGACGAAAGTCCAACATGGGAGGGACAAGTCACAGCCATGCAATATATTTTTCACATTTTTTACAGTTACAGTAAAATCACTCACATCATGAGGGTCCCACACCAGTTAGGACCCTCTCCGGCTTGATCGCTTCCAACCCCAGTGGTACTCAGCAACAATACCAATCAAAGATTTACAGCCCGCTCTCGTCCCTGGGAGGAGAGCGGGCTGTACATCTTTGATCGGTATTGTTGGCGATCAAGCCGGAGAGGGTCCTAACTGGTGTGGGACCCTCATGATGTGAGTGATTTTACTGTAGCTTTTATTACATCCAATAAATTCTTGCCTGAAACTCATCCACTGAGAGCACCCTTTTCCTTTTTCTGTCTCCATTGAGTTGCTGGTGGATTGGAGCAATTGTCCGACAACATAATCCCTGGCGCTGTGGTTGAACGTGATATTTATCTGTGGAGGAGAGAGGGTCCTGCCCTTAACACAGCTGCAAAGGTTGTTGATTAAAGGAAAGAGGAAGAGGATTTGTCGCATGTCCTTGTGGGGCGCCTCTACAATTTGTTTATAGTTCTTTACTGACCCTCACAATCTAAAGCCAATCTAATCTTTGACAAAGCATTGACAATAGAGCCAAACATCCATATAATAAGACTGCAGGCTTTATATGAACTCCTCTAGAAAAAAAAATACATTTCTGAAAACTTACACTTTAATTTAGTTTAATGCAAACTATCACAGGTGAAAGAATAATCAATTAAGTCATTAAACTTTACTGCATTGCAGCAAAAAAGTTGTATTAGCTATCTCAGCAAATAGTATTGTTACATGATCTATTTAAACATTTGAAAAGTAATTAGACTACTATGAACTGATATTTTATAAATTTAATTGTTTTTTGAATATTCGTTTTGCACAAGCACTACACAATGTGCTTAAGTAGAAAAATAGCATAACCCACAGTTAATAAGTATATATCAGTAGAAATGTTTGTGGAACAGGTTTATTTTTTGTACTTCAAACATACTCTGAAAACACACCTATTCGGAAAAGCCTATAATTTGCTATAGGTAGCATTGGAAGTTCACTGCCCAATCCCCTGTGTTTCCTTCCCTATTGTTTACACTCTACCACCCTCTAGATTGTAAGCTCGCAAGGGCAGGAACCTCCTCCTAGTGTTTTCTATATTGTTGTTATTTACCATATGAACACGTACCAACTTTAGCGATATCTCAAACTACACATTAACTATATATGTATGTATTTGTATTTCTACTATTGAATTTCATGACTGTACAGGGTCTTGAACTTCTCATGTATATATGTTCCCCAATATTTGCTTTGTACTATGTACATCGCCACAGAAGATGTTGGCGCTATATATATATATATATATATATATTAACATTTATATCACGCTTTTCCAGAGCTGCAGGCACTAGGATGCGCTCTATAGGCAGTAGCAGTGTTATGGAGACTTGCCTAAGGTCTCCTACTGAATAGGTGCTGGCTTACTGAACAGGCAGAGCCGAGATTCAAAGCCTTTTTCAACTATATTAACCCCTTGCTTATTATTCAAGATTGTAAAACAATACCAACATACATGGTTAAAAGATGAAAGAAAATATTTGGATTTTTTTATGGAGAAAAATTGGAAAAGGTCCCTTTTTAAAATATGAATAAAGTTCAGTTTTAGAACGCTCTCAGTTCCAGACATGAATATATGTTTAAACAAACTTATTTTCTCCCGTGAAAAGGAAAAACACACATATTGGTGGAAGAACCATAAAAATATCCATCGATAAAAACTGATATATTCTCATCAGCTTAAAAGTGTCTGAAATGGTAATAGATTGATTACTATAGGTAATAATGCCCTAAATCTGTGAATGGAGGTTCACTGTAAAGTTTCAAAAACTTACTGGGCTGATTGTATTACTTTGCTCCAGTTTTCTTTAAGTATCCAGTTTTCTTTGCTCCAGTTTTCTTTATCAATCCCACTGAGTTTCATTTAATCTCTATGTATTTCTCTCTTAGCATTGCCAATCTCAGGGTGGTGGTATAAATGGGCAAGTATGCTATAAACCAGCAATGTGGAATGGATCCCTAGCAGTATGGAACTAAATGTTTGCTCATCTGAAGCTGAATAGCTTCATTCTGTTATAGGTAAACAAAATTTTACATGGCATAACTTTTTCAGTGGGCTTGTTTAGGTTCCTTTTGGTCTTCTACAACTATCCTAGTGGCTTTGTGGCCCATGGGCTCACAATTATTCTTATGTATGCAAAAAAGATCTCTGTTTTTATTAGGTTTATTTTGCTGCTTGGGAAAATGTGCAGAACATCTATACCATGTATTTTGCTCTTAGCACTCTGTTAAATAGTGTCCTTAATACATGTACTATTAAGCAATCATCAGGTTTTGAATTATATAGCACCAGCATCTTCTGTGGGACTGTACAACAGCATACAAGGTATAACAATACAAAATAAACAATACAACAATTAATACAGACAATGGTAGATAGCACTGAAACAGTGAACAAATCAACTAAAGATTTTTACACAGGTGTGGGGGGGTATTCACACACATTACACAGCATTGCGAAACAAAACAGAAAGAGAGCCATGGCCAAAAGGCCTTACATTCTAAAGGTATAAGGGATAGGACAGTAGGTAAAGGGAGGCTGTGTATGAGATGGTATAAATGATCTTCGGTCGCTGAAATTTCAGAATCAGAATCATCTTTATTATCGCCAAGCATACCGCTTGGTGTACCTGGAATTGCTTGTGGTTCACATGGCAAATGCCAGATCAGAAACATATAATAACACATGGCAAACATAAGCAAGGCAAAGCAAAACATGCAGGCAAACATATGGAGCAACGCAATTAGAGTCTTGGGAGGGTCAGAGTTTACAGCTGTGACAGTCCATGTTTCTGGTCATAGGTTACAGCTGTGAGGAAGGGTAGCCCTGGGGGCTAGAGTGTCACAGTGATGTAGACCGGGGGGGCGTCTTGAGCTCAGTGAGTTCAACAGGAGAATCGCTTCGGGGAAGAAGGTGTTTATGCGCCTAGTGGTTTTGGAGGGGATGGATCTGAAACGGCGTCCCAATGGAAGGGTCTCGAAGTAGCATCTGCCCTAGGTAGGAGAGTATATTTGCCTGAAGAGGTGAGTTTTCAGATTGTGCCTAAAAAGAGTAAGTGTGGGTGAATGGAGGATGTGTTGCGTGAGAGTGTTCCGGAGGAGAGGATCGAGGGAAGTCTTGTAAGCGTGAGCGAGATGAGGTGACCAGAGAAGAAGACAGGAGAATATGATTAGTAGAGTGGAGACTGTGTGTAGGATGGTATCTGGAAATAAGTTTATCAGATAGGATGGAGCTAGGTTGTGGAGAGCTTTGTAGGTGAGAGTAAGGCTAGGTGAGAGTAAGGTGTTGTAGATAAGCTTAAAAAAAATGTGAACTGTAAAACTGTTGCATATATTAGAAAAATTAGAGAATTTCCCTTTGCACACATTCATCACAGAGATACATACCACAATTATTTTGTTAGTGATCATTTACAATAACATCATTATCTACTAAAGAGAAATACATATGAGTAATTCAAAATATATATTTGTGCCGTTTTGTCAAGCTGGGAAAAGAATAGTTTGGAAAATAAAAGTGTTTTTTAAAAAGCAAATTTAATCATATCAATCCACCCACCCATCTCCAGTTATCATGGTAAATAGTCTATGTTTGTTAATGACGCTTCAGTCATACAGCTGGGATTGTTTAATATTTTATGAGTGTTACTTTGTTTTGTTCACAACAATCTCAGGCAGTTAAGGATTTATGAATCAGGCTTTTTTCCTCTCAGCCCATCTGCAGTTTGCTATCTTTGCTAGCCTTGAGAATATGTTTAAATTTATTAAAGCGCAGCAAAGGCTCATTATTTCAAAGGAGAGCCAAAGTGACACAGTGAATTGGTTATTAATGGAAAGGCACTGCCATAGGGCGATTGAAATTTAATGATATCCTACAAGAAAAAAATGAGGGTGTCACTTTCCAAAAAGTCACGCTAAATGCCAGCCTTTTTAAGGTCCCGCCGCTAATTTTATGCCTACACACAGTAATGTTTTCAGAAACGTTTAGGAAACACGGACCAGTGACTGTACTGATTATCCTTTTCACCTTCTCGCCTCTTCCAAATGGATTTGTGCAGTGAGCGATTTAATCTCTAAATATAGGAAATGTTAAAAAAATAACATTGCTGTTTTTCTCATGCTAAGGGCATTTTGAATTCCTCTAGAGATGGACTTGCAAATATGCCAAGTCCAAATGCAGGTTTGAGGCTTTTGTACATTAATCCTTCTTCTACAGTAAAATAAGTTATTTATTTATTTTTTTGATTTAAGAAAAAAAAGAAAAAAGTAGCTATATTTTTTAATGAAAGTTGTACTGCATGCTGGACTTAAAGTAGACCTGTATCTGTCTATGTTATACTGTGTAAAACTATTCAGCCCCACTTTATTTATTTATATTAGTATTTATACAGCGCTAACATATTACGCAGTGCTGTACAGAGTATAAACTGTCTTGTCACTAACTGTCCCTCAGAGGAGGCTCACAATCTAGTCCCTACCATAGTCATACGTCTGTAACATGTAGTGCATGTATCATAGTCTAGGGCCAATTTAGGGGAAGCCAATTAACTTATCTGTATGTTTTTGGGTGGAAGGAAACCAGAGTGCCCAGAGGAAAACCCACGCAGACACAGGGAGAACATACAAACTCCTTGCAGATGTTGACCTATCTGGAATTTGAATCGGGGAGTTCAGGGACCCAGCACTGCATGGCAAGAGCGCTAACCACTACGCCACCGTGCTGCCCAATTAAATTTAAATAATAAACAAAGCTATCTAAACTAAAATATCTAAAAGCCAAGCATGGATACCTCCTTCTTGAGACCTCCACAGCACTGTAGGAATTAAGCTGCTTCTTCTCCCTGCATTAAACTTATAGCTGGACTCATTCTCTAGGTCATGCCCCCTCCCATTATTTCATAATTTCCCAGGTAATAATAGGAGGGACAGTGGTAAGGAGGTTGACTGACTGGGCGGAGTCTATGTGTCACAGTGACATCGGCCCCATGCTGTAGCAAGGACAGAACTGCCTATGGCGTCCTGAGAGCACAATCCCTGGATGTTACCACCGCAGCCGCTCTGAAGAGCGTGAGAGAGTGGCAGGTGTCCCAGCGGATGTGAGAGAGTGGCAGTGCTGCCGCATGCACTGTGGATTCTTGAAAACCTGACTGCTGGAGAGTATAAACCTTGGATGTTGCCGCCGCAGTAGCTCTGAAGAATGTGAAAGAGTGGCAGCTGTGGCTATTCTAGGATACATGAGCGCCATATGGAATGACAGTGTGGGTGTATGGTTGATGCCGGCTTAGAGTAGACAGGTAAGCTGCTGAGAATATAGAGCATCGTTATGTGACATATAGACTACCAGCAAGTTTTTACAGTTTTTTTAGTTAAGCTGATTTTTGCATGCAAACAAGCTACCATTGTGCAATTGTGATTGTTTGATAAATTACGTATTTATCTGGTTATACATATTAAGAACCCATGCCTACTTTGTTCTTATCCATGACTAACAAGGTGACCCCGACACCTTCACACAATCTTATGTGCCATATCCCATGATGCTCCATAGTGCATTGCTAATCACTGGCAATGGGCCCAGTTTCCACAACAAAGTCCAGTGGTGTGGGTGGGGGCTTACAATATGGTAAGCGTGGGTGATGCATGTACCTGCCCCTCACAGAAGGAACTCTATGAAGTTGGGCTTCAGCCCTGTTTTAGAAAACCTCAAACCCCGAAAGAAAACAGCATGAGACATTCTTAGTGGAGTTTCAAACAGATTTAGTGAGTTTGAGAGGAGTTTGGGATGGTCCTTTGTGTTAAAAAGGGAAAACTAGATTGTTTATGTGAAAAAGCAGTTAATTAAGTAGTAATTATGAGGTGTAAGATTTTGAAAACGGCAAATAGTACCCACTTCTGGATCCAGGTTTCACATTAGACTCCCCAACACACTGGTAGCTTCTCTAATTCAATACATTTTTTAACAACTGAAAAAACATGAAAAGGGAATGTTTTCTGGAAATTATGGCCAAAGCAGACAAAAACACTTGCCAAGAAAACCCAGCTATTCATTACTCATTAGGTCTTGTAATCAAAACACGGACTATAAAAGCAATTCAATAAGAATTTCGTTTTACAAATTGATTTTATAAAGCTTTCTTAGAAAAGTTTAAAAGAGAAACATTTATAAAATAATACCTTGCAAGAAGTTTCTATTTGCACTTTCTATTTTTTTATATACAGTGCAGACAGTTGTATTTATAGTGGATGTAACATCAATGGCTCTTTTACACTGCAAATTATAAAACACAATCACAATTCACAAAGGCAATGTCATTTTGTTGTGATACTACAATGTGATTTTGTTGCATTTATGCTGCACTTTTTTCTGGACGCTAGGAATACTAGGAGAAAATGGAGAAAACATGCAGCATGCGGGACTTTTTCAATCAGCCAAAACCACATCATGATTGCATTGCAGGAGTATAAAAGTGTTCCTGTGATTTTCATTATTTTTATGATGTCCTTGCATTTTGCGATGTGCATGTGACTGGAAGACTCAGCAAAATTCCGTGCAGTGTAAAACAGCTCTAAACATGGCCTTAGATACTCATGATAATTATAATTATTATTGAGTGTTTATATAATGCTGACATCTTCTGCAGTGGTGTACACAGTCCTTAGTCATGTCATTAACTGTACTTCAGATAAACTTACATTCTCATCCCTACCATAGTCATAGTGTCACTGTCATAATATAAGGCCAAATTGGTCGGGCGCTTTTCATTTACCACTGCCAGTAGGTTTTTCAAAATACAACAGAGAACCATATGAAACCTATGCAAATTCAGAAAGAACATACAGAATCCATGCAGCCAATATCCTGACCAAAATTTGAACCTGAAAATGGGGTGCTGCAAGGAAAAAGTGCTGTCCACTAAGACCACATCCTGCTCCCTTTCTCATCTTGCTCATCTCTATTCCGAATCCTATATTAATGGAGGTAAAGAAATACAATCTTATACATCGTGTTGCATAGTGATGCTTGTCATTATGTATCTAAAGTTACTACTCCTTCTCTTCAATTAAAGTTTTATAGTTTTAAAAAATGGAAGCCTGGAACTAGGCCTGTGCATAGAACAAGTGAGGAAGAGGTTAAAGTGGTACTTTGCTATTTGGAAGGGAGGGGCCTTGATATGAAAGATACTGTAGATAAAGGGGCAGGTCGTTGCTTAAAGTTAGGGGTTTGATGGAATGCCTGCATCACAGTCCAAAGTGATTGATGAGTTATAATACAGTACCCCAGTGTCTCTTTAGTTCCATTTGATGCTGAAGACATCTGGATGTAGGCAGCTCAGTCACGTTTAGTAATGCGTTAGAATGCTTTGGGCCATATGCAATTCCCTTTTTCTCCTGAGTTATCTCCTAGGTGATATTTTCACAACTTGTCATAAAATGCCTTTTAAGCCATCAGCAAGCAAGAAAATACTCAGAATAATTTTGATAGTACTTTTTCACTAACTTTTTGGTACTTTTTCAATTGTAAAATACTGAAATGTTAGTTTAGAGAGAAAATTAAAATGATCTCCTAGGAGATAACTCAGGTGACAAATGTAATTGCATATGGGCATTGGTGAGCTACCAATATTTGTATTTCTTTTTGGGTCTCCCATGCATTAGACAAAGTGTGCGCAATCAGTTTCAAGAACTATTGAATCATAAACTATATAATGAATGTCATTGCATCTATTGCTTTAACATTGCTAAATTAATTGTTTCAACTATGAATATTTGCAAAAGGAAAGCTTAGTGCATTCGCCAATGCCTATTTATACGTGTTGACAGCAGTTTTACACCATAGAATGCCACAGATTATTTGTATACCTTCCCAAGAAATTAGATTAAATGCATCATAAAACAGAGAGCATACTATATCGCGTCTCATTTTGTATTAGTGAGTTGTTAACTGATTGAATATTTGAATGTTATATAATTTCCTGTGGAACAGGAAGTTGGAAAATTGTAACACTAGATCTGCTGATTTAAAATCATAATAATCTTAAAAAAGTAGTTTTATATATAAATTAATTTTACACTAGACCAGTTTTAATATGCAGTGTGTGAAAAAGCTGTTGTCATTGCATATTAATACATGCTGTTTATTATGCATGTGATGCTTTTAAGCTATGCTCTTAAAGAAAACATTAAAATGTATTTTCTAGTGTTCTACCTGATGCTTCTAATATACGACTTAAAATAATAGTCAGCGTGTCATTGTTTTACCATCTTCAAAATTATGTAACTTCCCATTTTTCCAATAGGGTTGTATGGGAAGTGAGTTGATATGCAGAATAAGGGCTCCAAACCACTAGAAGCCTTTTCTAAGCACTAGTGATTTGAGAAGGCTCTTGCTAGCGCAATGGTATGGGGGATTTCTATAAAATCACATCCCTCAAGTGGGATCACACCCATAGCATTACATTTTCAAGAGCTTTTCAAATCACAAGCGCTCAGAAAATCGCTCCTAGTGGGTTCCAGGCCTGCAACACAACTGAGCACTGTGAACTAGCCCTTAGGATGAACCCTCTAGTTTATCTTGAACAAAGTCTGACAGCACAGAACAAAGTGCAGAAGGGTGTTACATCACTAAGATCTGGACATCTACCATGAAGGGGAATGCAGGGGGTTGAACCCGTTACTTCAGCAATGCATAACAGGGCTAACTCCCCATTTACTACTGCCATAAGCTATTCACACATTTAGTCAATTTATCAAACAATATGAATACGTGCAATCAAATAATAAGTAAAAAGGAAGAGAAAAAATGGCTCTTGGATGCATAGAAAATAATTATCTTTATTAATGAATTAAATAGTTACATATACTAGAAAAATTTGCATCAATTCCCAGATAAAAACAACATTAAATACAAATAAATAATCTGTGTTTATTAATATTAATTATTAATAATGTGAACAGGTTTGTGTAGTGGCTGAATAGTGTACTGGTTAGAGGCTCTGCCTTTGACACAGGAGACCAGGGTCTCCTGTTCAGTAATCCAGCTCCTACTAAGTGAGGAGACCTCAGGCAAGACTCCCTAACACTTCTACTGCCTATAGAGCACATCCTAGCGGCCGAAGCTCTGGGGCATTGAGTTTGCCATGAGAAAAGGGCAATATAAATGTTCCGTGTCTTGTGTAAAAATGATTTTTTTAAGCATCTCTCCTGTTAATCTGTTAAATTCATTTCTCCTTTAAGAATAAACCAATTAATTTGTTTACTGTAAGACAATAGCTTAGTGGCAGTGTTATGGAACTTTTAGTTACTATGAAAAAGAACAGCCAGCTCTCCTTTAACATACATATCCTTCAATGCTGCTACCGGCTATGTTGTGTTGGTAGTTATGCATTCATTTATTTGTCCTTTACAATTTCCTTGGCTCTATTATCTTTCATTTAAACAAAGACATCAAGTTAGATATTTGGATCTCTGCACATCGGCTTTCGCAGCATTTGAGAAACGACTAAATGACAGTGTACTTTATTTTCCTTCTTTTTTTCTAGGCTAAGTTTTCTTTACAGTCATTTTAGTTGACGTCCCCTTTTAGTGGCTCACCTTCCAATGAAAGAGGAGACAATTAATAGGAGGGTGATTTATCACTGCCAGGAACTGTCAAGGACTTTTGTTGTAGTCAGAGAAAAAGCAATTTCACATTATGGCATTTCATTCGTAATACAATGTATTTACAGCTCACAGTTTTATTTTCAGAGCCTATTATCAGGTGAAACAGTTGCATCTGAAATGTTGTTTGTGACATAGGTGACCTGTTAGGATTTGATAAGTATTTACGCCAGAGCACAAGGGGCTTGCACATCTGCTGCTGGCAGAAGCAATGGAAAAAAAGAACCTGGAAATGAGGCGTTTGATTTTTCTGGTTCCTACACTCGAGCATCTGTTGCTATAATTAAGTGGCGTTCAATAATTGCATAGCAGTGGTGAAATAAACATATGTATTCTTGCCAGCTTTTAGGATTTGGTGTCCTTATAGAACGAGACAAACAACGTGACTACCGCAAGAAAAATGTCTTTGAAATACCAACTTTCAAAAGCTTTATAAAGTTAATACAACATTTGGCCTTTTAACCTAAGCCTTATTAAATAACTCCGAATGGTAAAACTTTAGCCTATAAAAGACCGTAAATTCTAGTTTGCTGACTTAATCATTTGAATAAAAATGACTATGTTGCTGCAAAAGCGTATTAGCAATTGATGTATTCAACCTGAACCTATGACCTTAAACTTAAAAATCAAGAAACAAGGATTCAATTTAATGCATGGTTATATACTTCCATGCCTGATCTATGCATGCTGTTAAGGGTACATAACATTATTTTTGACAAAACAGTTTCCGTCCCTCCATATACAGTGGCTCCATTATAGGAAAATCTAAAAGCTATGTGACTGGCAGAAGCAGTCTCACTAAACCTGCTATCATATATTTTGAAAGTTATATTAAATACAGCTATACATTGACTGTTAGTATTAAACAAAGAATACTAAATAATAAAAAATAATAAATATTAATAATGATAAATGCATGGGTAGGATAAGCTGTGGCAGTCAAATTCCTGTTCAGTTAACAGCTTCTTAACTAAATCTGCTGCTAGGAGCTGTAATTTGCTGAACCCAAATTCTGTCTACTGGATGGGGCTAGTTAGCAAAATAGAAGCACAACAGCAGGAAACACTTAAAAATTCAACAGTAGATCGTAGTCTCAATACCAGGGCAACATGTTGGAATAGTGGATAGCGCTCTTGTCTTGATTCACTAGGGTTTCAGGTTCAAATTTTGAAGCTTGTATGTTTTTCCCTTGTTTGCATGGGGTTCCTGAAAGAATTCTGGTTTTCTCTTACATCTACTAATGGTGAGTTACATCTCAGCTCAAAGAAGGGCAGGAGCCTGAAACAGCTGCCTTTTCTGCCACTCATCATGTTTTAATTTCTATTCAATGAAGTTTATGTGCTTGCCCAAGGTGGTACGGCCAATTGACTTCTTGCAGTTCTGGATACTGATAGTACCCAGGTGGGAAGTCCTGCACACAGGGTTTTAGAAGAGGGAGAGGCACAAGGGTCCATATTGCCAACATTTGATGGATAATAGAGAGAACAGGGGAATTCCAAAAGAATGTCTCTGTCTGCTTTTATTGATACCAGGCCATCTCTTTTGCCTTTTGATGAATCTATATGCAAACCAAGAAGCAACAGTTAGAACGGAGTATGGAATAACTGACTGGTTCAGAATTGGCAAAGAAGTGCAACATGGTTGCATATTGTCTCCTTATTCATTAACTTATATGCTGAATGTATAATGTGGAAAGCTGGTTTGGATGATTCACAGGCTGGAATTAAAATAGCTGGTAGGAATATTAACACTCTGAGATAATAGGAATATTAACACTCTGAGATATGCAGATGATGGCTGAAACTAAGGAAGAATTGAAGAGCCTAATCACAGGAATGTCAAATAAGAAAGTGCCAAAGCTTGTTTACTGCTTAACATCAAGAAAACTACAGTCATGTCATCTGCTCCAATGAACAATCTAGAAATAGATGGAGAAAATAAGTTGTTACAGATTTCACCTTCCTCGGATCAAATATTTCTGCAGATGGTGACTGCAGCCATGAGATTCCGAGACACCTTCCTTGGAAGAAAAGCTATGGCAAATTTTGACACAATATTAAAGGAAAAAGCTGTCACCTTACCAACAAAGATCAGGATAGCTATGGTCTTCCCAGTAGTAACATTTGGCTGTGAAATTTGGGCTATAAATAAGGTCATGCGTAAAAAAATGTATGCTTTTGATTTGTGGGTTTGGGGACAGCTACTGAACGTTTTATGGACTGCCAGAAGATTACACCTGTCATTCAATACTCAACAAAATTAGGCCATAATGTTCACTAGAAGGGTTGATACTACTATTAAAAATTACATACTTTGGGCACATAATGAGAATGCCAGAATCTTTGGGCATATCAGTACTAAAGGTACTCTCCTTTTGATCCTCCTGGTCCTTAATCCGCTCTCTGGCTATTCAAATAGGTCAGCCTGGAGACACGCTGATGCCAGCTGGAAGTTTATTGGATGCCGATCCTGTTTGTACAATAAACAGTCTTGAGGATGTGTGATGACCTATTTGAATAGCCGTTTTTGTTCAAAATGGAGGACAGAGAATTCTATTGATCACAGTGGACAAACAGGACGCAGGAGAGGAGAAAGAGATTGATGAATAGACTACACAGGAGGTAAGTATGATGTGTTTATGTTTATTTTGACCTTGAATTTTCACAGTTCTCTGTAAGGTTTCTATCAGGTTGAGATCTGGATTTTGACTGGGTCATTCCCTACGCCTCCTCATTTGACACTGACTCTTTGTGACAATATGTACTTCTGCACGTCAGATGTGTCTGTTAATCATGGCTATTTTCAGCTGTTGCATAGGCATGTTCATAGTTTTATATATGCTGTCTATCCATCTTACCCTTTGCCGTCCTCTTCTTTTGCCCTGAAGCTATAATGCAAGCGTTCTTCTGGTGAGTGTAATCAAATAAGTGGGACAGCTTGTTTGATTCCCTGGCTGTAGGCATATCCCAGTGGAGTGCTGTGTGTGGGATACAGATCTTATTGTCTTTACAGTACTTAGCACTATATGCGTTTTTATTTTGGCTTTCAGGGTTCACCTGCATCACCTCTGTAATGGGGGATTGATGGGATTGAGCGCAGTTGATTTGTGTTCTGGATTCCACATATAATGCTACAGAAATCCACAGCACTGACCTGTGTGTGTGTGTGTTAAGCTACACCAGTGTGTAATTGGCCTTATCAGTAGCTGTGAATAAGAGCAATGTCGCTTTGTGTTTTAGTTTTGCCATCAGTTTTTTGGGGGATTTCCATAAATTATAATGAAGATTTTTCCTCTGAAGTTTGTTAATGCTGTGCCTAATATTTCAGAGCAGAGGGGATGTTCTGAGTTTAAATCCACGTCAACACTATTTTCACAAAAACAATATGCAAGGTGTGGTCCTTAGCTAATTCTGGGGATCATCCAAACACCTGATTTATAATAAAATAATAAAGGTTACTTCAGGAAGTACCTTTAAAAAATAACAGTCGTATGTCTTTCTGCCAGCTTTTAAAACAGGATTTTTCCGATAGTTGTGATAGGCTGACAGAGGGAGGGAGGGAGGGTATGGGAAAAATGTTAAAGAAAAAAATAGGCATTTTTATTGAAAAAAATAAGAAAAATATCTGTAAAAAAAAATAAACATTGGGGAAATGATCAGACCCCACCAACAGAGAGCTCTGTTGGTGGGGAGAAAAGGGGGGAGGGGGAATCACTTGCGTGCTGATTTGTGCGGCCATGCAGCGAGGCCTTAAAGCAGCAGTGGCCCAATTTATGAAAAATAGCCTGGTCTTTAGGGGGTTTAACACCGCGGTCCTCAAGTGGTTAAAAAATTAGATTAAAAAATCATGTTGTCTACAGTTGTTCGTTAACAGTATTACTTGAAGCTACTTTTTTATTTTGAATAAAAGTAGTTTTTTGGATCCCTTACCAATCTGACAGTGTCTTGAAAGTTAGCTTATTGTATGTAAAAAAAAAGTGTGCAGGAGGTGATAGGGTATCTACAAAGTGTAGTTTAATTAATCCTGAATGAGTTTAATACTGGTACAGACTTCCATATTAGTTTGTTTTAATTGTTGTAATTATTAGATTTATACACTTAATCATATTTATTACTGCATGAGATTCAGAACTCCTTGGACAGTGACAGACTTGATGATTTGATTTTGTTTAGTAAATACATCTTTTGAAACACAACATCATTTAATCTGTTTTGAGCTTCCTTCTTGCCATAATGTTGTTTTTTAATGAAACTGGTGACTGTACTTCATCAAATCTTTATGATATTTAATCAGCAGTGCTTTATGTCCCATACTATCATAACCTGCCCAAGGATAATAACAGCCAAATGGCTATGGAACCTGAGCACGTAGTTTCACAGAAAAAATGACCACAATTAAATGTGTTTGTAATCATGCATTAAGTTGTAATAAGTAATTGTCATTTCAAACTGAAGTAAAACATCCATGGTTTAACATGGTAATGCCTGAATTTGCTTGATCTGCATTACTATCTCTATTTATGTTGGACATTAATCTCCTTTCTCTGTTCTTGGGCAAAGGAATATTGACTAAGCTGTTATACTGGCTTAACTATGTAGTTACAAAGCAGGATGCTGCTGATTATTATATGACTTCTTGAAACTTCAAAAATTACAAAGATGTGGCATCAGATGAGTCTTAATTTTGAAGTTTGAGTTTTAGTGACATGGATACGGGACTTCTGAATAATGCAGTACGTAAATACACCCCATAGCTTTGTTGCTATTGCTTCAGAGCAGTTCATATCAGATGAAAAAAAATATAGACTAGATTATGAGCCCCTCTGAGGGACAGTTAGTGACAAGACAATATATATACTCTGGATAGCGTTGCATAATATGTCGGCGCTATATAAATACTTAAATACATAAAATAAATAAATAAAGCCACATGTCACAGATTAAATGTGTGTACAGGTATTCCCTGATGTCTCTGATCTCCTGTTAAGCTATCTACCTGGATGGATAATCCTACCCATTGTTATTTTGTTCCCATGGGATCACTCCAGCATTAACCTCAAACCTTCCACAGAGCATTATATGCCACTTGTGAGCCAAGCAGCATGTCTAAACAACACTCATCACTAAACAGCTGCCCTCAATCATCTATTACAATTATTTGGGGCAAGAACAATTGTTAATGGAGTGGCTGGATAGTGTAATGGTTAAGGGCTCTGCCTCTGACATGGGAGACCAGGGTTCAAATCTCGGCTCTGCCTGTTCAGTAAGCCAGCACCTATTCAGTAGGAGACTTTGGGCAAGTCTCCCTAACACTGCTACTGCCTATAGAGCGCGTCCTAGTGGCTGCAGCTCTGGCGCTTTGAGTCCACCAGGAGAAAAGCGCGATATAAATGTTCTGTGTTCTGTGTTTGCTAATGTGCACCCAGCTTAAATTTATATCCTTCTATTGGTGGTTCTACATGAGCGCCTGTTTATTAAAACAACATACCTGTGGAATACAGATAAAACCTTAGTTTTGTGAATGATCATAATATTCTTGTGACTCTGCATCATGGATGTGCCAGGTTGTCTCAGGCAAATAAAAGTAATCTAGATTGCATGAGTTCTTTTTTCCCCAGTGCTGACGAACAGAGAAATGATCAGATATCTGTTTAGATAACTGTTCCATGATAGCTGTGAAGACTGTATCAGCTTGATTTCAAGATTGCTATTCAACATTTACAGTTGAGTATGTATAGTGGTGTTGCCTGATGAGATGGGTGCCGGATGATGCTGAGTGAATCTGTTTTTACCAATCTTTTTCCTACAGACTTACCTAGCGACCCTTCTCACACTAATCCCACTTTCTAAAGCCTGAGACTAGCTCTCTTTTCTAATGCCTAACACTGTCCCACCCCTCAAATTTAACACTAACACCCTTGCACCCAACTACTAGCTTTTTGGCTACTAATAGCTAATTGACTAGTATTTAATGTAAGAAATGCAGTAACCAATCGACTACTATTAGCCAATCAGCTAAAATCAGGTGCCCAGCTCACTGCCTCGGTACCATATAGCCACAGTTTATATGGCTGTGTATTACGCAGCTACTGAGATGTGCACCCAAATAAACTGCTTCGAATGTTAGCTTATTAGCTTTTGGGTTGAGTTACTTTATCAAAATTTTCAATTTTCCACGCTTTAAGCCTCATACACACACCTGACTTAAGTCTGCTGGGGTGGCCGATAAAGACAGCATCAGCCCACAATTAGGTGTGTGTACAGCAGCCAGCAACCCCTCTCTGCCCACCTGCGAGCAATCTGCTGGGCAGATGTTCTCAATGCCAATGTAGCCAATCCCATTGTTCGCTCCGCTCCCTCGCCCATGGCGTGACTTCCCGCATGTGCCATTCATCGTCCCTCCATCCCTCCCCCCTGCAAAGCAGCACAGTGCATTGTCAGCTATACAGCTGACACGCGAGAGTGCAACCTGGTCCAGTGATGTTTACTAAGGGGATTCATGCCATAAAGCAAATCCAGGCTTTCTGTTTTTTTTTCAGGCTAATTTTAAAGTACTAACTAATGGAATAAAAAAACATTCAATTGGCAAAAATAATTTTAATTGGCTAAAAATAAATCCTTTGGTAAACATACTTTTTAAATTTGAATTGACTGATGGTCTAAAAAGGTGACTACTGTATCTTTTAATGGTCCCATGAACGTAAACTTAGAAATTATTGCACTGTTTTAAAATTGCAGCACCAAAATATTATTCAACTGAGCTGAATACCTCACCTGATCAGTGTGCAAAGATTGCACACCTTTACACCAAGAGAATTAAAAATTATATTTCAGTTATCAGTTCACTTAAAATTCTGTTTCTTCCATAAAATAATGTCAGAAAAAATTAACCATGAACACTTCATTGTCAGGTTTATTATTGCCGTGAAAAATTAATCTAAAGTCTGAATACTTGTGTGGTACTTGTATTTTGAAAATGGTATGTTGTAAGAGAAATGAATTGTCCATAGAGACACAGATTTTTTTTCCCTGCCACAGGATAACATTCTTGGAGTGGAGTCATTAATGATAAAAAACATACCAAGCTAAAAATAATAGTGTCAACAGTACTGAACAACTTTTCCAGCCAACCGACTGTTCTAAAATCTATCTGTGAAGACTGTTACAGCATACACTGTAATCAGCAAACAAGAGTACCAGAAGCTTTCACGCTAGGGAATAGAATTGTCTCCATCACCTTATTATATCATAAAGCTTCCACATGCAATGAGACTCAGTAGACATAAGTTACATTCCTTCTGGGATCTTATAAAGTAGTTTAACTTTGCCCTTTAGCTTTATGTTGGAGTAAATAGTTTCTGTAATCTTGATTTTTTTACATTGTATATTTGTGATAAATGTATCAATTACATGCAAATTAAGTCATACTGGTGCCTTGATTCTTTACTGATCTTTTGCCATGAATAGTTTGTAATGATGATTGATGTAGATATATGTGTTATTATTACTATTACGGTATATTTTGGCGTAGAAGACTACTTTTTAACCCTTGAAAATCTTTTGAATAGTCAGGGGTCGTTTTATACGCCGGATGTCATTGATGCTGGTTGATACGCCATATCCTGTTACCACCTCTCAGATCTTGCTGCTGAGGACTGTAGTGAAGTGGAGCAAGCGCACATGTGTGAGATCTGAGAGGCAGAGAAAAAGGTAAATAGGATACGAGGGTGGGCCAGAAGGGTGAAAGAGGTGTGTTTTATGGGCACAGCGCAATCTATTATTCCATACCACTCTGATAAATAGGTAGACAAGGAGAGCTGACCAATCCACTTAGGGAGAGGGAGAGTTGACCAATCCAACCAGTTTATTGCCTATATACTGTTATATACTGGGTACCACATACAATACAGCACCAGTATCTGTTGATACATAGCACCAGTATATGATGTTTTTTTAATTTTTATTTGGTGTGCGTTGGAAGAGGGGTAGCCTTATACGGCGAGTATATCCCAAACTCTATATTTTAACTGGAAAAGTTGGGGGTCGTCTTATACGCCCAGTGGTCTTATACGCCGGAATTATTTAGTATTTATATAACACTGAAATCTTCCGCAGTGCTGTACAGAGTACTTAGTCATGACAGGGAGAGCATACAAAGTCCCTGCAGATAGAGCCCTGGCTGGGATTCAAATCAGGGACCTAGCACTACAGGGTGAGCATGCTAAGCACTATGCCACTGTCCATATATACAGTATATATATAGTTTTTTGCTAATTATACAGGATATGGATGTTGTGCATTCTGTATTTAGTATTGAAGTAAAACTATGATTACATGCAAAATAAAACTACAAATAACACCCCTTTTTCAGTGCAAAAATGCTGATGCATTAATTTTATATACAGATAAGACCTTTTCCAGGTCTTAGCTAAATTTGGGATTCATATCCATTTAGCAGTCATTGTTTAGCAGCCCTGAATTGGGATTGGTGAGTGACTCTTTAAGAACAATGCTTGTTTATAGAAGACAAAACACAGAACATTTATATTGCCCTTTTCCCCTGGTGGACACAAAGCTCCAGAGCTGCAGCCACTAGGGCACACTCAGTGGGCAATAGCAGTGTTAGGGAGTCTTGCCCAAGGTCTCATAACTGAATAGGTAGTTACTAAACAGGAAGAGCTGAGATTACTGTTGCTGTTTGCATCTATGGGAGGACTCCAATCACTGTAACAGAACTCTTGCCTTTTTGATTAATTATTCCTTGAAGAAGAAATTAGTTATCTTGCAGTTCACTTCCCCTGTACATAGGACATTGTCATTAAAAAAAAAGTAGAGGCCCACTTTCCAGAATTAAACAGCAGTCTTAACCAACCAGCCCAAATCGCAGCAGTACTGAAAGTGGTGAAGGCCAACTCCTTACGTTGTTTGTGGGCTCTGCTGTGCTTATAGATTGGGTTCTATGGCTATACTTTTAATTACTGTATTTTAACATTTATTACAGTCCATGGTATGTATATAGAGTGAGGCATAGTACTGTATTAGCTAGGGCTATTTTTAACATTGAGTCTCAAGCAACCAAAAATGTATCTGGCATCAGTCACTCCCCATCGATGCCGCAAAATCAAGACTCTACTTCAGTGCTACCGGTATGTGACATCTATAAGTAGTCTTAAGGTGCCCATACACTCGTCAGATTGGCAGCAGACAGATAAGAAATGCATCTGATGATCTATCTGATGCGTTTTTAGAACATTTTTTACCAGGATAGAATTCCAATAGATTTCAGTTTGAAATCTGTTGAAATTCGATCTGATGGCATTTTTTTGCCATCAGATTTCCATTAAGGCCAATGCAAACTGATAAGCAATCTCATCAGATCGACCTAAATTTTCCACCCTGCTAGTTCGATGGAAATCCATCGAAATCGATCGAAATCGGCCGTCGATCGGTCGATTGACCAACCGATTTGCGATCGATCGATCGATCGATCGATCGCGATCGATCGGTCGGCCAGAAAATCGGCTGAGTGTATGGGCTGCTTTACTGTTCTCTTCACCTAAGTTGATACAAATCTACTGATGAATACTCACTCACTGATTACAATGTACTCTCTAAAGCAGCCCATACACTCAGCCGATTTTCTGGCCGACCGATCGATCCCGATCGATCGATCGATCGATCGATTGCAAATCGGTTGGCCAATCGACCGATCGACGGCCGATTTCGATCGATTTCGATGGATTTCCATCGAACTTGCAGGGTGGAAAATTTAGGTCGATCTGAAGAGATTGCTTATCAGTTTGCATTGGCCTTAATGGAAATCTGATGGCAAAAAAATGCCATCAGATCGAATTTCAATAGATTTCAAACTGAAATCTGTTGGAATTCTATCCTGGTAAAAAATGTTCTAAAAACGCATCAGATAGATCATCAGATGCATTTCTTATCTATCTGCTGCCAATCTGACGAGTGTATGGGCACCTTAAGTGACTAGTATCTTATCTCAACATTTCTGTTTAGTGGGCAATGGGTATTGCAGTAAAATACAGATCTCCACAAAGAAATATACTACAGGGTGTATATTTCATACAATAACGTAATTGTGTAACAGTAAGTATATAAAAATAAAGTGGAACATAATTTAAAGGGAAGGTTCAAGCAAAATAAAAAAATGAGTTTCACTTACCTGGGGCTTCTACCAGCCCCATGCAGCCATCCTGTGCCCTCGTAGTCACTCACTGCTCCAGTCCCCCGCTGGCAGCTTTCCGACCTCGGAGGTCGGCGGGCCACATTGCGTACATTTTTACGCATTCCCGCTAGTGCAGGAACATTAACACATACATTTTTACGCATTACTGGTTCAATGCGTACATTTTTACGCATTGAACCAGTAATGCGTCAAAATTTATTTGTTAATGTTCCTGCACTAGCGGGAATGCGTAAAAATGTACGCAATGCGGCCTGCCGACCTCTGAGGTCGGCAAGCTGCCAGTGGGGGACTGGAGCAGCAGTGAGTGACTACAAGGGCACAGGATGGCTGCATGGGGCTGGTAGAAGCCCCAGGTAAGTGAAACTCATTTTTTTATTTTGCTTGAACCTTCCCTTTAAGAAAAACAATGTGAAATAATGCAAGAGTGTGAGTTCAGTACGTGTTCACTTTATATAAACATAATGGGTACATGGCAGATAACAAATTGTTCAAGTGCACAGGAAACCTTCAAACATTTCAATTTTAATTATTTAAACTCAAGAGATGCAGCTTTGTGATCTGCCTTTTATTTGTGTTAACAAAATAATTCCTACTTTTTTATATTTTCTGCGATATTTTCCTCTCAAGTTTTAAACAAATAAATCACGCTAAATAGAACAAAGGGAAGATGAATAGTTCAACCATGAAAGAATCACGCAAAGAAGCCATTTCAAATGTTTACATATTTTAGAATATTTTATAATCAACTGAAAAAGAAAAAGTAAATACACATTTTTATATCAATTACATTGCCATTTTCTGCAAAATTATCACTTAATTACAGCAGACTTACGCTGTAAAATTCAATGAATGAGACAACTTTTATTATAAACTTTCAAGGCTGAATTTAAGTCAGCAGACACATGCTTTCAGTTGCTGTTATCACAGGGTCTTGCCATGAGGAGCCACTATTGGGGTAAGGAGTTTAGTCTTTTCAGTGGGCTCTTTGTATTTAGGTGCAGTGCAAGTGAATTAAAGTGTACCCGAGTTGGCCCATAAAGAAGAGATAGATACTTACCTAGGTAGAGGGAACTGTGGAAGAGGGTGATCGACATCCTAAAAAAGAAGAACACAGAAGCAACGGAAACCCAAATAGTGCAGTATGTCACAAGTTCAATGGGAAATGTAATAAAGGTTGTGGTACTCACAAAGGAAGGTTGTACAGGGGGCAACCAACCACTGAAGGCAAGTGAAGATTTATAAACCCGACTCCACTCGGGTGACCAGCTAGAACTGAATCCGGTCCCACTCCTAGCAAAATAACAGGATCTATCAGTGGCGGAGCCACTGGGTACCAGAGTACATCCCTCCACAGGAGGGTTAAAAGCACAAAGGGGGGAAGAAGAGCCCAATGATAGATAAAACTGTGTTAAAAACAGATAAAATAATAAAGGGAGAGATGACTTACAGCAAAAAATGACACATATATACACATATGAAGTTTAATTATGCACAGGCAGCATGTTTTATTGGTATAACATCCACTTCTGCAGGCCAAATACAGTGCCAAAGATATATCTAGAGCTAAGAACGGAGCCACTCCCTTCTTGGAGGTGCTCTGTTCTTGGCTTTAGGTACATCTCACTCACACTGTATTTGGCCTGAGGAAGTAGAAGTTAGACCAACAAAATGCATTGCCTGTACACAATTAAACTTCATATGTGTTGCTATTAAGGTAAGCCAACTCTCTATTATGTTAGCTGTTTTTAACACAGTTATATAATTAGCTGCCTCTTCCCCCTTTTGTGTAGGTACAGGGAAGCCTCTGGATGGTCCATAGGCATCCCGTGTCCTCCTCATCCCCACTGTTTCCATGCACAGACCCTCTGAATATATTGGACAAGGGTGGAATGGATATGCTTTAGGGGCACGACTACAATTCATGGAGCCTCCCAGGCAAAAATTTGATGGGGCCCCCCGAACATTCACACCCCTTTCCTTGCCTCCCCTTGATGCCCTTCTGCAGCCTTGTAGACCATTTTGCAAGGGTCATATGTTGGCACTTTATAAATAAAAAAAAAATAATAATAACAATTGTGGCCATCCTTCACAGCCATTACAAGTGTGGCCACAAAAACCTGTATCAGCGGAAGGAAAGTTAGTATAGTTGGTGCCTCCCACAGCTCTGGGCCCCCCTGCAATTTCAGGTGCTGCCCCCTCTAGTAAAGCCCCTAATATGCTTTCTTTCCATGCTCCTCACTGTGTATGAGCATGGCTGTACTACACCTGCATACATACGGCCACACTTGTGCAGTAAGCAGAAGCTGCTTGTCCATGAGTGGCTCCATGCTAAGCCCCTCCTTTGTATTCTTAATTTATAACTGTAAAATGTGCTGAAAGTGTACAGTACTATTATGTATTTATACACAACCAACATTTGTGGAAGTGCTTCACAGAGTGAATCAAGCAATTCAGGCAATGCAATTTTTCCTTCAGAGGAGCTCTCAATCTAATCCCTAAAGTTGCAGGGTAATAACTACCATAGTCTAAAGGCAAACTGGAGTGACTTGGAAACCATGGGAAAACAAGAAAGGCATACAACCTCTGTACAGCTAGTGTCCTGGCCAAGATTTTGTATTCTATTTAGATATGTGTTTTCATCAAAAGACAGATCAGTAAGATTTGCATCCAAAATATGTCCTCAGTGCAACTTTTTGCCTGCTAAATCATTGAAATTGTATACATCAAGGGAACTCAAAAGGAAGTTCTTTGAAAAGACAGGCTCCATAGCATCAACTTCATGTATTTCACCCCCCAACAATAAACTGGGTTAGAGAATGTACATAGAAGAAGGATGTTTAATACTTCTTTCTGATTTAGTAAAAATATAAAACAAATACAAAAAGTGGACATTTTAATGCTGTTTTAATATGGTTTCAGTTCAGCTCTAGTTTTTTTTTCTTTTCTTTTGCCTCATAAGCACATTACCCCTTTTATATATCCTACCTCTTTTATAGATGATTATTTAATTAACACAATTTATAGAATTGGTCTCTCTTGGTCCACTGAATGTACCTAAACTGAGTTAACATATCATAAACTGTATTAGTATGCTTTTAAAAAGATGCAAGGCAAGAAGATATGGATTTTAGGAGTATAATTTCATTTAAATATTTATTTCATTCCATCAAAGTAATTTTAATTGAGATTGTTACAGCCACTTATAACAGCAGTTTGATCAGCGTTGTTAAGGCTTCCTTCCAGTTAATAAACATAAAATTTTTGACTAATATTCTGAGTCATCCAGTAGTTGACACACATTGTTTAATGAGCCATTTTAGTAAGAATTACTGTCTCTTTTTAATTATATTTTCCCAGACTTTTTGGTAACTGTGCAGAACACTTTGCCTGTTTTACTATATTCTCCAAGATGTACTGTACACCAGGCTTATTTCAGGCAGATAAGGAGAATCATACTGGTTTACATTCTAAACAAACCTTCTTCCGCTTTAAGTCTGATGCATTACAACTAATATTCCAACTTACTTTTAGTGAATATTTGCAGCATACTTACAGATGCTAGAATAATCTCTAATGTTTTTGCTCAATCTGCTCTGGAGATGGATGAAATAAATAGTTTAAACTAATTAATGTAACACCAGCTGTTACAAGTACTTGGCAGACGTCTGTGAGTTTTGATGGGCAGAGAGCGGCTGTTATACTTGACTTTATTTTAGTACAATGTTGATCACAGATGAAATGAAATATGTGCCAAAGGAAAATGCCAATAGTACTTTCTCTGTTAATCTAAATAATGAAACATATTTATGCTAAAGAAATATGTTTTTGTTGATACTGCACATTTTGGTGTAAATACACAGTTAAGATGCTTAGCATGCTCAAAAAACAACAACAACAAAAAAACCCCACAAAAAAACCTGGCTCATTTCCTGCTAATGAGTTTTAAACTGAGCTACAAATATTAGAGATAGATTTGTGTTTATGAGAATCATTAGCCACTGAACGGTACTTTATCATATTTCTTAGAGTTATATTTAACATTTATTAATCAGTTTTTAAAATGACTTCAGCTGTGACTGGAATTAGCCATGTTATAAAGCTGCTTTAACCACTTCCGGACCATGGTAATTGAAATCTACACCCGGTTTGCAGCTGCTTATTCCTGCCAGGGCATAGGTTTCAATTACCATGTTGCACAGACCCCGCTGCTCACACCGATCTCTCTATCACCTCAGGCCCATCTCTCTGCCGTCACTATAACAGCAGAGCTCTGTGAGCCGAACAGGAGCCAATTTCTTTGGCTCCTGACCCCGTGATCACTGTGAGCCAATTCCACTGCCTCACATTGATGACAGGGTCAGGAGCCAAATATGATGGTAGACAGAGGGGCATGCAGTGATGGGTGAGCAAGGTACTATGATGGGTAAGCAGTGTACTAATAGCTGTATTAATATACAATTGTTCTGAGCTAAATTACCTCAAGATCCGCAGCACACTGTGCAGATAGGAACTAATGGCGGCGCGTGGAGGGGGTGTTCCTGAGGACGAGCAAAGAGGAGGAGGTACTGACACTTCCTCACTGCCCATCCTCAATGTTCTGCTCCAGTCAAAGATTTCAACTGAGCATAACAGGGGACGGGGGCACTAAAGGGGGGAGGGGTGTTGGAGCTCAGTGATTTATGTCAAAGCACAGCTAATAAAAAAAATCAAAAGTATGCTATATTAATCTGAGGTCAGGAGTACTTTAAATCAGAGAGGAATGTGTCCCTCAAGAGTCTTCTTCATTAACACATATGAGCATGTGTGTGGAACTCTAAGACATAAACATGGAACTTTATTATTTATCATTTGTGATAAACATGATTACCAGTTTGTAGGGGCGTTTATGTGTCCTCAGCAGGCATGGTGTAATTAGTTAACATTTTTATACCATGCCTGATGGAAAAATATTAAATGTTAACACTGTTTTCCCTGTCAAACTCAAATTGCTTGAAAGCTGCAGTCTCTATGTTTGCTATCAGTAGGCCCCCAAAGAGTGGTGGAGAGTCTTACCCAAAGAGTCCTTACTGAATAGCTACTGGCACCAGCTAAGATTCAAATACTGGTCTTTTATGTCAATGGTGTTGACTTTAACCACTTGAGGACCCACCCTTTACCCCCCCTTAAGGACCAGCGCTGTTTGTTTGGATCTGTGCTGGGTGGGCTCTGCAGCCCCCAGCACAGATCCGCGGCCACACAGAGCGATCAGATCGCCCCCCTTTTTTCCCCACTAGGGGGATGATGTGCAGGGGGGGTCTGATCGCTCCTCCTGTCTGGCATGTTGCGGGGGGGGGCACCTCAAAGCCCCCCCCGCGGCGACATTCTCCCCCCTCCCTCTCCTACCTGCTCCCCCCGGAGATCTGGGCTGCACAGGACGCTATCCGTCCTGTGCAGCCAGTGACAGGCTGTCTTCTGTCACATGGCGGCGATCCCCGGCCGCTGATTGGCCGGGGATCGCCGATCTGCCTTACGGCGCTGCTGCGCAGCAGCGCCGTACAAATGTAAACAAAGCGGATTATTTCCGCTTGTGTTTACATCTAGCCTGCGAGCCGCCATCGGCGGCCCGCAGGCTATTCACGGAGCCCCCCGCCGTGATTTGACAAGAAGCAGCCGCTCGCGCGAGCGGCTGCTTCTTGATTAATTAAGCTGCAGCTGGCGACGCAGTACTGCGTCGCTGGTCCTGCAGCTGCCACTTTGCCGACGCACGGTATAAGCGTGCGGTCGGCAAGTGGTTAAAGGAAATCTGAGCTGAAAGGGGGAAGATTAGATTTACTTATCTTCCAGCCACTGGCAGTCTCTCTGGTCCCTCATTGTAGTCCTGCTGCCCTCCAGGGTGCCCTTGTCCCGTCTGAAAGATCCTCAACTTTTCTGTGGCTGGGAGCCTTCTGCACTTGTGCAGTTGTACCAATTCTTACAGTGTCAGGCCAGAAACCCACTAAAGGGGCCCATACACCTAACGATTTTCCCGCCGATATACAGTCGTTTCGATCACAGTGATCGAAATGGCTGTGAAATCACCGCGCACACCACTCACAGAACAATCTATCTCCGTCCGAAATCGATCATTCCCGTCGATTCCCGTCGACCCATCCGTGCGGAAGATTTTTCTCGGTCGCCGGCGGGTCGGGAGTGCGTCGTTAGCGGCGTTCGAATGCACGACGACCGACGCAATACAGCGGTAATACATTACCTGCTTCACCTGGCGCGAGTCCCGTGGTCTTCTTCTCCGCTTCGGGCTTCGGGCTCCAGAGCTACACAGAACTTCCTGTCCCAGCAGGAAGTTTAAACAGTAGAGCACCCTCTACTGTTTAAACTTCCCCTGGACAGGAAGTTCAGTAGCCGGAGCGGAACGGAGCGGAGAAGAAGACAGCAGGGACTTGCACCGGCCCGGAGCAGGTAATGTATGCAGGGGAGGGGAGGGGGGGGGCGGCAGCAGCAGCAGCTCCACAGATTGTGATCGGTTTCAGGCTGAAATCAATTCACAATCTGTTTGCAGTAAAGGTGGCCATACAATCCCTCTCTGATCAGATTCGATCAGAGAGGGATCTATTTGTTGGTCGAATCTGATGGCAAATCGACCAGTGTATGGCCACCTTAAGAGCAATTTTCTGAGTGTTTTGCGATTTAAAAACCTCTGCTAATGTAGTGCTATGGGTGTAATCCCACTTGAGCGATGTGGTTTTATAAAAATCACCCATAGCATTGCATTAGCAAGAGATTTTTCAACTCTCTAGCAATAAGAAATCATTCCTAGTGGGTTTCTGGCCTCAGTCTTAGTTTGCATAGCCCCAGAAGAGCCTAAACTTCCGAAGATTTGCAACTTATGGTGGTTAAGCGAGCATGATTGAGAGAGGTGCATGGACGTGCCAGCACATGCACAGTAGCCCCCAACCACAGCTGTAGTCAGGGGTCTTTTGCAAGGGACAGCCACACCCTGGAGGATAACAGAACTGCAGCAAGGGACCAGATAGACTTCTAGGGGCTGGAAGAAGCCCCAGGTAAGTAAATTAAAGTCTTCCCCAGTTCAGCTTGGATGTCTTTTAACCAGTACATGATCCAGGAGAGATGTCAGAAGTCTTGAAGCTTGTTTTTATCATTTTATCATCTAGCCAATTAAAGATGTAAAGTATTTCTATATACACTTTAAATGCTAGGGTCATTGTTATTATTATTTTTTATAGAGTGCAAACATATTCCGTAATGCTGCACAATGTGCAAAACATTACAACAATGGGGAGCATAGATACATGAGCCATTCAACATACTGTACAATCAAGACAACCAGTGACACAAGTACCGATACATACAATTGATGTGTAGTTTGAATAACATGACCAATACTGATAAATGTTCATTTGATAAATTGCACAGAAACAGGAAACAAAAAGGGGGAGGTCCCTGCTCTTGCAAGCTTACAATTAGAGGGTAGTGGGGTTGAGACATTTGGGGAGCAGACAAAGGGGGCAGCTGATGAGGCAGTGAGCTTTAAATTCTAGCTATAGCAAATTTTAATCTTGTCTGAAAAAGTGTGTCTTGAGGGTATGTTTGAAAATTTCCAGCCTTGGAGCATGATGGATAGGCTGTGGTAGAAAGTTCCAAAGAAGAGGTTACACTCGTGAGAAGTCCTGGATGTGAGAGTGAGAGGTGGTGACCAAGTTGGACAACAAGCGGGTCTCTTAGGAGGAGTGAAGGGTCATCTATGATTGCACTAGCATGCTCATATAAACGAATAATTCTATACAACAACATGTTAATATATTTATCTATTAATATTCATGTAACATATACACAATGGTATGGTAACTGTAAAATATGGAGATTCTGCACTAACACATCTGCTTTAAAATCTGCTCATAAATATTTCATATAAATATGAATATAAATATTTACTGTGGATTGTAAAGTATTATCAAATCTTTAACTTTAACTGAAATGAATGCCCTTGTTACCTCCTTTCTATAATGTACACAGATAATGTCACTTTGGACATTGTTACACCATGCATTTGTTTGATAAGCCAGAATTGTACGGTGAGCAGATGGCAAGGGTGATATTGAATGTTTGATGAATAGATTGTGATGTCATCAGGAAGATGACAAGGATCATAATAGAGCTGACCTCAAAGATGACATGGTAAACTGATAAGGAAACTAAAAGTTAAACTATAGCGACATAAGCTAAATATTACATCTATACGCAATTCTCATTTCTTTGTGTTTATTTTACCCTAGATTCTCTCATTTAATCATTGTTTTTCACTATTTTATTTTAAACACTTTCAAATATTATATTTTCAGAAATGATTTTCTTTTGGATGCTGAGTAATATGGCCATGTTGTAAACACATGCATCACATATCAATAGTTTCTTTCTGTAGTACAAAATATACAGTTTTGTACATCTGTAACATAAACTTTAAACACATGAATGAGTACAGATCAAATGGAAAAATGTGATATTCTTTGTGTCATTTATGTCTGTTTTAATCCATTTCTTAGTTAACCACTTGACGACCGCAGTGGTAACCCCCCCTAAAGACCAGGCTAATTTTTGCATTGCTGGGCTGTGCAGGCTTTGTAGCCTTCTGCACAGCTCAGCTTAGGTGCCCAGCGATCTGACTCACCTCTTTTTTTTGTCCCTAAGGGGACATGCCACCGGAGGGGTCTGATCGCTGCAGGCTTTGTTTATTTTTTTTTTCATATGCCTCAGCGAGGCTCTCTCTCTCCCCGTCCCCCTCCTTCTCCTTTCCTTCTCCTCCCGTGTACTGGGATTGGAACAGGACAGCTATCCAACCTGTTCCGCCTCTCATAGGCATCAGCCTATGAGAGGAGGGGGCTCCCCGGCCAATCAGAGGCCGGGGATCGCCGATCTGTACAGCGCTGCATCCCCCGGCAGCACTGTATGCTTTTAAACAAAGGGGATTTCTTTCCCCTTACGTTTACAAGCAGCCTGCTAGCCGTGATTGGCGGCTAGCAGGCTATTCACGGAACTCTGTTTCGTGAAGCGGCAGGAATGATCTGGCATGCGCGCGGCCGTTCCCTGGGAAACTGCAGCCCCAGGACTTGATGCCAATTGGCGTTAGGCGGTCCTTGCGCTGCCGCCGCGGCCACGCCCATTGGCGTGCGGCGGTCGTGAAGTAGTTGAAGGGACTCTGAAATCTCCTAAAAATTAGGCTTTTACATTACAAACCTCTTTAACATAATTGCCCCTCCTAAATCGCCACATCCCCGTGGCTGAAAATGCCATAAATCACCCCTGATTCCCCTGGCAAAATCCATGACTTTCTTGGTCGGGGATTTTGCTGCCATAAGGAGGCAGAGCTTTGGGCTGTAGCTCTGCCTCCATGTGCGTCAATCAGCACTGATCGCCACCTCTCCCCCGCCCCTCTCAGTGAAGGAAGACTGATAGGGGCGGGGAAAGGTGGCAATCCGCGCTGATGGACGCATGTAGAGGCAGAGCTGCAGCCAAAAGCTCTGCCTCTATGTGGAAGGAGCCCCGCGATGTGCCCCAGGTAATTTGGGATGATTTAGGGCGTTTTCAGTCACACGGATGCAGCATTTTAGGAGGGGCAACTATGTTAAACAGGTTTTTAAAGTACAAACCTCATTTTTAAGAGACATCAGAGTCTCTTTAACTTTACTGTATCTCACAAATTGAAAATATTTAGCACCCATGCAAAAAAAAATGCATTAATTACCATCTAATTATGCACATATTTTAATGTCAACATTATTCTAATGTTATGTCATTTGGTATTATCAAATGATTCATGGCAGCTTTTCTGCTGCCTCTCAAGCATAATTTAAGAACTACCTTAAAACTTACCTGTAGGTGGGCTCTGCTTTTATTATTCAAAATGCAAATTGTAAAAAAAAAATAAAGCTGCATAGGCTGCATAGGTTTATTAGCTCTTTCCCCTCCCCCTGCTATTGGAGCTGTAATGAGCAAATGGAGAACCTGTACATTTTGGGGACTTCTGTAATGCTGTATACCAGATCCTATTACTGTTAGCACTGGTTTTAGGACTTTTCAATGTGCCTTCCACAAAGCACCATGCACACTGCTGGGGGCATAAAGCACTTTGGCGTAATGTGACTGGGCTTGTTTAAATTTTTGCAACCATAATGTAGGCAACCTCACCCCATTGGCAGATCACTGAAGACTTCAGAAAACTTTAACATTAATTAAAAAATACAGCTCCCTTGGTGATTTATTGAGGCATGATATATACTTATAGTAAATGTGTAAGGGATCGTAACACTCAAACAAATTAACTAAAATTGACCATAATCCATTATCTATTCATGACTTGGTTCTTCACTTGGCCAGAGATTATGTCAAGAGCTCTGTATCTACAGCACTTCTTAATTTTGTGTCTGTCTGTTGAGGCCTAAAGCCTTGTACACACACTAGCTGGCTCTCAGATGAAACAGGGACAGGCAACAGGAAATTACCTGAGCAATTAATGTGTAAGTTCCTGTTATGGTTCCAGACTTGTTGCTGACTCTCATGATTGATTTCTATAATCAGATTCTAAACTAGTGTATTGGATTCCAATTGACTGTTGCCTATGTTGACCTTAACTTGTCAACAATTATCATGCATGCTGCCTGCCTTGACCTAAGTCCATCCATCTCGAGTGCCTGTTACATGCACCCAGCCCTGCCTTCATCAGCAGGAACCATTACCAATGCCCCCAAATGATGTAATCCCTACAGGGTGTACTGACTAACCAGCAAGCTCATGGTGAATCAGAACTCAATGGAGTGTGTAAGGGGCTCCAATGGTCCTAAAATGGTCCTACAGGGTGTGCTGGTGAGATCGGGGGTTGGTGTCTCAGTCTCTGCCTCTCATTCATGCTTCAGGGATGTAAGCTGATGGCATGGTCAGCAAGACATCCCTCTTGTAGAGATGGCCCGAACTGATCGCTGGCGTATGGTTACTGGCGAACTTCCGTGGTTCACGTTCACTGAGAACCGCGAACGTTTGCGGAAGTTCGATTCGACCCCATAGTGCATCATTAGGGTCAACTTTGACCCTCTACATCACAGTCAGCAGGCACATTGTATCCAATCTGGCTACACTCCCTCCTGGAGCCCCACCCCCCTTATAAAAACGCAGGCAGCATCAGGCATTGGACTCACTCGTGTGCCTGCAGTAATTAGAGAAGGGAGAGCTGCTGCAGAGAGAGCTATAGGGAAAGCTTAGTTAGGCTCTTGTAGACTTGTTAGCTTGCTCCTTGCTGATGCTTATTGCTCAAAAAAGCACCCCTCAACAGCTCTTTTGAGAGCTAATGTTGTTCTTGTGATCTATTTTTTTTTCTTTGTGTGGCCCACTTGCATTATATACAGCCCTGTCAGTGAGTCGCAGCTGGCCTTTGTCACCTTAATTCCTAATGTGCCACTGCAAGGCCCAGCACATTCAGTGACTACCTGTGTGTGTGTGACAGGCAGCTGCACATTTGTAATCCCAATCACTGCACCTGTTCACTGTTCAGTGCACCTACCTACCTATACCTACGTGAGCGCACGTATTGTTAATATCACCAGTCATTGCACCTGTCATTGCAGTCCGTGTGTGTGTGTGTGGCAGGCAGCTGCACATTTGTAATCCCAATCACTGTACCTGTTCACTGTTCAGTGCACCTACCTACCTATACCTACATGAACGCATGCATTGTTAATACCACCAATCACTGTACCTGTTCAGGGTACCTGTGTGTGTGTATGACAGGCAGCTGCACATTTGTAATACTGTACCTGTGTAACCGCATATTGTTGTACCAGCAGTCACTGCATACTTGTTCACTGCACCTGTGTAACCATACATTGTATTAGTCAAGTCAGTGCATACCTTTTACTTTATTCCCCCAATATGGACAAAACAAAAGGCAGAACCAGAGGCAGGCCACCTGGCAGGTCTGTTTGTGGTCGCGCTGTCGTGATTTTGTGCAGCCCGCAACCAAAGTACAGTGTTCAGAAGAAGGCATGTGCCATCAACCCCCAATATTGTCAGGACGTAGTTAACTATTTAACACAGAACACCTCATCTTTCTCAGCTTCCGCACGGAAGCGTGACATATCTTCCTCCTCCTGCTCTGATTCTGGCACCCCACTTAACACTCAGTCGACAGCTACCACCAAAGTGCCATCACCCCAGGGCTCAGCGGTGTGGACATTTTTTTGTGTGTTTGCCTTAGATGAGAGCAATGCCATCTGTACTCTCTGCCACTTGAAAATTGAGCCGTGGAAAGACCAAGACCCGCGTAGGGACAACTACCTTACAAAGGCACATGATTACAAAGCACAACTGCAATGGGATGACCACCTGAGGAAAAGCAGCACACAAAAGCAAAGCCACACACCACAGTGGAAGATACCAGGCCACAATTTTTTCTCAAAAAAGGCAATACTAAACTGTACCGTAATGTTGAATGGCAAGTGGTGACATCTCTGGCACACAGTGTTGGGTCAAAGGTCTATCTGACCATGGATGCCTGGTCTGCAAAGCATGCTCAGGCCTGCCCGAGGACTAAGTCAGTCTCCACACACAGCATCTCTGCCTGCATGCTGTGTGACTGCCTGCCCCAAGACTAAGTCGGTCCCCACACAGCATCTCTGCCTGCAGGCCACTTGACTGCCTTCTCTGCTAGCAGCGGCCACTATAATAATTTTCTGCCTAATTTTTCTGGCTGCACTGCGGCTGAAACAACAAAACAAAAGGCACGTACATGTGTCAATTCCCCTTTGTGATCGTTACCTTGCCGTGGTGAAGGGACTTGCGTATCACAATGAAGCAATGACCGCAGGCTATATGAGTGTCTCGGGGGGTGGCACACCACAGATAATAAGGTCATTGCTTCATTGTGGACAGACCAAATTCGATCAGCTGGACAATCACTGTTGTTCTGTCATTGAGCTACCACAGCCAGGCGACCATATGGGCTGGAAAATCGCCACGGCCTGCACTCTCGCCATGGTGCGCACCAGTCCAGCACGGCCGTCACAACACAAACAGCTGTTTGCGGTGCGTTACACAGTGAGTTTGGTGTGTCAGTGTGAAGCAGTACTCTAATTACACTCCCTGATTGATGTATACACATGCAAGATGTTTTAAAGCACTTTAGGCCTCCAATTTAGCATGCAATGTGATTTCTGCCCTTACAACACTGCTTTGCGTCAAATCCCCGGGACTTTTGGTGTCTATCCCACTCATCCATGCAAAAACTCAGATGTTAGACCCCTTGAAACATCTTTTCCATCACTTTTCTGGCCAGCATAAATGTTTCTAGTTTTCAAAGTTCGCCTCCCCATTGAAGTCTATTGTGGTTCGCGAACGTATGCGGAGGTTCACAAACGTTTGTGGAGGTTCGCGAACGTTTGCAGAGGTTCGCAAACCTAAAATCGGAGGTTCGGCCATCTCCACTCTCTTGCGAGTACCATGATATCATGCCTACAGTGGGCAGTTCCACATAAGTAACTGATAGTCAAGACAGTACCTTGATTTACAGGAATAGCAAAGTCAGATGTTTACCTCTTGTATACCTCTTATGACAATGCTATTTTGCTTGATTTGCATGATTTCATTGGTCAGTTATGTTTATGGCAGCTAGTGTAATTAGTTATTCAGTGTTAAGTTCTCAGAAATATTGTCATTAGGGACTGCTATAACATACACATTGTTACTTTAAGTTCTATTGTAGAGCTTATCTAATTAAAACCAAGCACACTCTTCTTTAAAAAAAAACTTGCTAACAGTTGTGGCTCTAAGAAGTGCCACATGATTATCTAAGCAGCCTCTGAGAACTTGGGGGTGGCTAGGATGCTGGACCAGTAACTCAAAAGGCAGAAGCCTTTTTTTATGAAATAACATGTATTTCACTGCTGGTGAATAGTGACCAATTAATAGTATAGGAATTAAGGGGATTTATTTGCTAGAAATACAGGTCTGTAAAAAATTAAAAATGCTATATTGGATGAAAAAAAACCCTTCTACTTTTCCATAAAGATACAGGAAGCTAATTGCAGATTTCAATAATGTAAGTATAACAAATTACATCCATAGTAGTATTTTCTGTATGGTGGACCCTTGTTTGGCTAAACAGATCCACTCTACTCCATCATGCATGACTACACATGACAGATGAACATATTGATCTGAAAAGAACAATTAAACAAAATGCAAGAACACCCTATTTTAAGTTCTAGTGTTCAGAACATACTTTCATGTTCAGAATTTTACTTGCTCTCATTTAACCCAAATACGAGAATAGGAATCTGTACAATGAGTACAGAATGAGAGTGACCTGTTTAAATGCTGGCAAAAAAAACCGTACACCATGAAATGTATGCGGTAACTATGAATTTATATGGTAAAAATCTATTTCAGCACTCACATACCACACTGGAAATGTAACGAATAGTATCTATATCAGTCATTTAAGTACACTTGAAATAAAGTGGAATAAAATCTAAAATACTTTATCCAAACATTTATTCTAACAGTACTGTAATTAAAGAATTATTGTACCATATTTAAAAGATATTTGTGTAAAAATCAAGAATGGTTACATTTAAATAACATGTTTTACTGAGAATAAACAGAATACTGATTTGTCCTTTACTGTTTACGCTTGTTTAAGAAATGAGCATAAATACATAAATAATACAGAAACATGAAAGCTGAAAGCGATCAATTGTTTTGATTTAATAGGATGCTTTCAAGCAGTGACCAGAACAAAATAAATAATCAGAGAATATTTTGAAATGGAAAGAGACTCATCAATCATTTACAAGAGACGGTTTTATATTGCATTAAACATCTGTTGTATAATTGTAACCTGCAGAACTACATTCACCTTAGATGTACTGATCTGTAATGCTGATTCATGTGCCTTGTTTAATATGCATGGAACATTTATGAAGAATTAGATTTTGTCATCCAAAAATGTGTTTTGCAACACAAAAAAGGGCTGGCTATTTTACACTTTTGTTTGTTTGTTTGTTTTTGTGAAGTTGAAAAATTGTAAGTCTTTAAAGTGAACCTGAACTCAGAACATCCGCTCTGTTCTAAAAGATATGGTACAGCTTAATAACCTTTAAAGAAAAACATTTATTTGTTACAGCTGAAACAAATCCTGCAATAAATGTTAAATGTATCTACTTCCTGCTTTCATGGAAGCAGACATATTGTTAACATCCTGTGTTTATCAATTAGCTTATCTGCTCTGGCAGTCAGCTGACACATGTGAGAGATCAAATTACAATTTGTGATTAGACACAGATGAGGGGGAATTAGACAGACTAAACTGTCTAAATACATACAGGGTTTTTTTTCTCCATGTTTTCCATCTGTCCTGTGCAAGAGTTCGAGTCCACTTTAAACTGGATTTTGCCAATTAACTCTCTAACCATAAACCATTGTGTTCAAGGAATTAAACTCAGTTAAACTATCATTACACCTAAAATGAATGGTCCTAGTGCAGCGGTACATAAAATCATTTACAGGCAATTCCCAACATCAAAAACAAATTATTCCCATAAATACTACTACTTTCTTTGAAGTATTTACCATGTTTAATTGTCCTATATTCTTGTATTTGAATATTTAAAAATAAGTTTGGGATAATGTCTATATGGTTAGCACTGCTGCAGTGCTACAATACCAAGTTTACATTACAGACAAGTCAGTATTGGTATGGATATGCCATGACCTCCTCGTGTTTTCATGAGTTTCTTCTGGGTGCTTCATCACCTCTCAAAAAAACAGGTTTACTGCCTCTACACCTGTTTTCTCAGAAATGGTCATAGATAATGAACCTTTCACACATACAGAATTTGTATGAGATTTGTGTTTTTGTGAATTCGCGTTCGCTGCATGTCTAATGCAAGTCAATAGCATCACATTTGTTTTGTGTTGTTTTGCTAATTTTCATGCAAATTTTCTGCAGAAAAAAAAGGCCTACATGTACATGCTTTTGTTCTTGCACCGTACATGTTCACATACAATTCAAGTCAATGGAATTGGGAATTTTCCCATTCCAAATGTAAAACTTTGGATGCAAATGTAAGTTAATTACATACAATGTCCTATAAATGAACTTCATTGGTATGCACAGAAAAATCTGAATGCAAAAATTGCATAAAAATGCAAAGAAAAGGAGAATTGGAAGTAAAAATCCACAAAACACAAAATCACGAATTTGAGAAAAATACAGAAAAACATGGCTAGAAGTGTGAAGGTTGCCTTAGTAATGTCACTTATTTTGTATTCTCTGTACAGTGCCGCAGAGAGGTTGCTGCGTTATAGAAATGCGTAGTACAATAATAATGATATGGACTTGGTATTTTAAAATACTAACAAAATCCGTTAGTATAAATTCCATCTAATATATCTCATGCCAACTAGATTAAGTGAAACTTTAAATTTGCTATCAACAAGCACCAAGTTAATCTACAGTATCGCTACTTATTTTGTTATATTTCATGGTAGAAGGTAGGATCATGAATCAAGGATTATACCAAAGACCATCAAATGCATGCTGGAAGTAATGTCATTAGAGGCTTCAGGAAGAACCTTCCAGCAGGTGCAAACATACGTTCCACTCCACTCACACCATAAGCACTCCAGCATATAGATGTGTTGATGCTTAGCAACATGTCAATAGCTGCAAAACTAAAAGAGAAAGCACAGAACTTAATTTTGTCCACAACGCCTGTAACACATAGCAAAATACAAAGTCCATGCTCATTTATTTTTATTTGAACAGCTGGCTTGCAGTAAGTCTCTCTATGAGTGTGCAAATTAATTACTTGATTAAAAGCATATATTGCTATTTAACTCCAATATTAAATGTTATGCAAAAGTATTGGCCAATAGACTTAAACCAGGTAAGTTTCACCATGGGCAGAGAGGCATCTGATGGCACATTTCATATGATTAACAGAATTAGGTTTGTGGAGCTCTCTGAAAGGCTTCCTCTTTTTCTCTCCCTGGAAGCAGAGAAGGCCTTTGGGTCCATTGGGCATTTTGGAAATGTAACTTAAAAATAGGTTTTATTTTTGGGGGCCTATCCTTAAAGCCACCCTGGCCCTCTATACCTCTCCATCAGCCAGAGTAAATCCAGCGTTTTTCTGTCCGAATCATGCCACATTTTGAACGGAACAAGGCAAGAGGTGCCCCCTTTCACCTGTTATATTCTAATTTTTTAGTTTTGGCTGGAAAAAATAGATCAAATCACTTCATCCAGGGAATCTCAATTAAAGAGTAAACCCTGTAAATTCTCTAGATTGAGTTACTGAAGTTTTGAAATAATTCCCCTAAATTTCTTTGTATAAACCTACTCATTCAAATCTACCTAACTAAGGTACAAATTGAATGTAAGCACCCCAATTTGGTTCTCTCAACATCTTAAATGTTTGGGTATACATTTGAAAACAACAGAGCTGTTTAAGTGCAATTATCTTCCTCCAATTACTAATACTCGAGATGAATGCCAATCCCTTTCTAATTTTTTTATTATCCTGGACAAAAATGTTCATTCTGCCCAAAATTGTATATGTATTATAGACAATGAATATCCCCATCAAATGAAGCTTATTCATTGATATTAACAAAGTTATAAACTACTTTATTTGGGCAGGGGAGAAGCCCACAATTGCTAGGCAGGTCATGATTCTTCCCCAAAAAACACATGCTATGGGAATGCCCTATAGTCCAAACTATGGCTTCAAAAAGAAGCTCTTGTCCACTGAGTCCTTTGCTGTGACTTCAAACTAATCCCTTTCTTAGCTCTTCTACTGATTGATCTGGACAAACTTCCAGTTTATTTACAGCCCATTATCTGCCATACCGTGATAGCCTCATTACACCTCATTACCTCATCCTGGAAATCTCCTGAGGATCATGTTTTTCTTTAGGTTTCTACTAATCCCTTCTCATTCAGCCCTGAGTAGCCTAGTCAATAGAGTGAGAAGGGTCTGGTATCTAAATTATTGGCTCTGTTCTAAGTTGGTTTAGTTTCGACATGCCAACAATTGTATATATTATATGCAAAAAGTGTTACAATATATAAGTCCAGGATCTACCGTATTTTTTGCCTTATCAGACACACTTTTTCGCCCCCAAAAATGGGGGGGAAAGTCCCTGAGATTTTTGGACCAAATGCAAAAAGATTTGCATACACGGATGCATTTTTGCGTTCGTGATCACATACACACTTACGCAATCACAACATGAAAATGCAGAGAAAAGGGGCTTTTTTGGTGCCTCTTATAAGGCGAAAAATATGATATATTTATACTATGTTGTATGCATGAGGTATATTCACTGGCGCATTCTCTATAATTTCTGTATACAAGATTTTATCACTATATGCTGACAAAACTAGACTGTGTTTAATATGACATCCTGGTATGTTGTATCTCATTTTCTTCTTTTGCAAAATTCAAAAAGAAAATATTGTGAAAAAAAATTACTTAACTCAATTAAAATTTTTGCAGTTAGATATTTTGCCGCACCGCCTTTAGGACCTTCAGTTTACGTAAAAAAGCACTATCACAAAAAATTTAAAATACCCCTGTAGACATACATCTAAGATGTACATTCGTTCAGAGAAAAATGCATTATACTGTATATCACTTTTTGTCCTATGTTGCTGATAAAAATCTGACAGATCTGACGGGTTTTGGACCAGTCCACCTGTTTATAGGGGATTTTCAGGACATTTATTTTCAAAAGCAATAACTAAATGACAGTTGCTTGGTCCAACTGCCAGAACAGTGTGTAGGCGAGTAGGGAGGTTAGCCGGCATCTTTGTATAGATCCTTTCCAGAGAGTACTTTTGTTAAGAAATAAGTATGTCCTTTACAAAGATGTCAACCAGCCTCCCTACTTGTCTGAACATAATTTTGGCAGTTGCACTGAGCAACTGTCATATATTAAAGAGGGACTCCAGTGAAAATAATGTAATAAAAAAGTGCTTCATTTTTACAATAATTATGTATAAATGATTTAGTCAGTGTTTGCCCATTGTAAAATATTTCCTCTCCCTGATTTGCATTCTGACATTTTTCACATGGTGACATTTTTACTGCTGGCAGGTGATTTTAGTGGAAGAAGATCCTGCTTGCTTTTTTAGGCATTTGGAAACAGCTGTAAACAGCTCTTAATTCCCACAATGCAACAAGGCTCCCACAGTGTGATGTCAGAACCATGGTCCTGACATCACACTGTGGGAGTGGTTTCACCACAATATCAGCCATACAAAGCCCCCTGATTATCCATTTATGAAAAGGAAAGGATTTCTTATGGGAAAGGGGGTATCAACTACGGATTATGATAAAGTTCAATTCTTGGTTATGGTTTCTCTTTAAGTGCTTTTGAAAATAAGGAAAACCCTGAGACCTCCCCATGAGGAGGTGGTCTAGTCCAAAACCTGACAGATGTGTCAGATTTTTAACACCAACAGTAGTAGACAACTACATGCCGGTCCGTAGGCAAAAAAGGTAATTTATATAATGCATTTCACTCTGCAAAACATACCCCCCATGCATGAGAGAATTACCCAAGTTGAAGTGGATCAAAAAATGCAGTACATGCCCAAAAGTGGATTTTTTCCCCCCCTGGTAGTTATACTTGCTGGCAAAATTAAACCGAGCACAACTTTGACAAGAAAAATGCATTTATTATTTTCTTCTTTACTTCCCTTTATATAATATTCAGTCAACTCAAAAGACAATAACTATATCCTGAATTCATCCACTGCTATGTGTAAATAATATTTTGTAGATGTAGCAGTTCAGGGCAGTGAAGGAAAATCTGGATGACAGCTTAAACTATACTATAGGAATTTCCCCCCAGAGCAATGTATTTTATTTTACTAAGCAGTTTGCTCTTATTGCATGGATACTTTTATATTGCATTTTACCAGCCCCAGTGGCACACTTTTCAAGGTTTACCACCCATTTTCCAACATTACTAAACTGGACACAGGTTTTATTAAGCTTGGCAGTACGGGGAAGAGTTTTTATTTTACTGATTTAGTGGATGGAATGTGACGGCTGTTGTTGTTTGATTACATTGTACACCTTTGTAAATAGTAATACCTTCCTACAGAATAATTCAAAGCCCTTTTAAAATAAGCGTATGTGAAAGCTACATTTTTTATTTTTATAACTGAAATGTACAACACAGTACAAATTTATATTGAGAATATTTCATCGTGAATATAAGGCAAATGCAGTTAGTGCTAATACTTCTTTTATTACTGCTTTGCTGTGGCTCGATAGTGTAATGGTTAAGGGCTCTTCCTTTGACACAGGTAGACCTGGGTTCAAAACTGTTCAGTAAACCAGCACCTATTCAGTAAGGGGTCCTTGGGCTAGACTCCCTAATACTGCTACAGCCTATCGAGTGCCCCCTTGTGGCTACACCTCTGGCGCTTTGAGTCCGCCAGGATAAAAGCGCAATATAAATGTTATTTGTCTTTTCTTTTACTAATACCTTGAATACATAAGATGCCATTTTTACAACATTGCTTTCAAGTGCCATCAAATGTAGTCCTAATATATGATTTGCGATCCACATGTGCTGTGTTCCAACATGTCATGGATGTCATAATTCTGGTCTGTAAAAAACGTTTGGAAGTATAATTTCAGAGCTTTTCATAATTACCAGTATCACTTGACTTTCATGAAAACTGTCTCTATTGCCTCATGGTAGCCAGTTAGATACAAGATTTCATTCTTCTTCAGCTGTAATGTAGCAAACTTGTTGCTTTAGGGCTGCGCAGACAATTCTTATTGAAGGAATTTGATAAAGTAATGACAGGAAAAACATCTGGCTTATAATTCATTTTGTGTTTATCTTTTATAGTTGATTGTTTTTATTATAGGTCTACAGCCTTGTATACAGGTTAGACAGTTCTCGGCTGAGGTGGCCATTCGGAACCACCTCTGCCAATAATCTAGCCTGTGTAAAGCAGCCCAGTGCTGGTCGTAATGGAAAAAACTACGCTTATGGATCATTACGCGTAATTTTATGCTATTACACATTACGCAATTACGCTAACGGCGTAGGAAATTATCTACGGTACATCACTGTAATTACGCGTAAACTTATGCAGTTACGTGTAAGGATACCGTAATGTAGGCACTTACACTACGATGTTACGTGTAGTGCTGTAATACCCATGAATGCGTATTTTTTGACGCATACGGACGATATGTACGCAATAGCCGTCAATGTGACAGTTATTGCGTACATATCATTCGTATGCGTCAAAACGTACACTTATACTGAAGGGCGGGAGAAGATACTATTGGTTGCTTAGGATGTTGACTGATTGGCTACTCTTAGAAAAGGGGAGTTTTTACATTAGTAATTATGCGTAAAATTACACGTGCCTGTCCATGGCTGCTCTCAGGGACAGAAGACAAAGGGGGACGCAGCTCTGGAATGCTGCACCGTAGAAGGATCCGGGAAGCCTCTGGACAATCTAGAGGCTTTCCACCTATGAGTGAATTTCGAACTTTTTTTCTCATTTCAAAATTGCTTTAAGTAAGCATCACTGCTCCTCAAGCCACAGTGTCACATATATACCTAATGAAAATGATGTATACTTAAAAAAAAGCTTAATATACAAAGTAGCATACTAAGCAAGCACTGTTTGCTGAAATCAATGCAATGGTCCATTTTTCATTAATGACATATATGAAAATAATATATATGCAAGTCGGATAGCAATGAATTGCAGATGAAACCAATGACTGATAGATATAAAGATGTAGCTCACAGCAGGCAGATGTCAGTTCTTCAATGGCATGCAAATAATACTAACAACAGGCAGATACTATAATCAGTGCAAAACCTCCTCCATTATAGTGTGTCTAGTTATAATGCCTAGTTTTCTATTACAGTGTCCTCCATTGTAATACCTCCCAGTTATTGTGTCCTTTATTATAGTGCTCTTTATTATAGCATCCCCAGTTAAAGTGCCTTTTTTATAGCACTAATTTCTAGTGTCCTTGATTATAGTGCTTCCCCTTACAATGGCTCCATTATTTTGTTCCTTTTATACTGGGGTCGCTTCATATAGCACTCTCCTTATAATGTTTCTACTTATAGTTCCCTACTTATAGTACCTCTTTATGGTGACTACCACTTATAGTGGCACACTGTTGCCCATGGTAAGTGTCCCCTTTATAATATCTTCAAGTATTGTTCCCATTTTCCACATGTTAAAATGCTCTATTATCATAACTTCCTTGTAGTGCATACCTTTATAGTGCCTCCTCTTATAGTGCTTCCCTTTATAGTGCCTCCTCTTATAGTGCTTCCCTTTACAGCGATCTCCTTTTGTGTATCCCCTTTATAATACTGCCCATACTGCTTTCCATGTATAGTGAATTCCTTGTAGTTATTCCCTTTTATAGTCCTTGCCCCTTAAGTGTTTCCTCTTATACTGCCCTCCATACAATGCCCCTTTTATAGTGTCTCCCTCTTTGAGTGCCCTGCTAAATAGTGCTTCCTCTATATTGCCATTGGTTAGAGTGCCCCTTACAATGACTTCAGGTTGTGCCCTACCCCTATATTATTATGCCACCCACAAATAGTTCTCTCAATGTTCCTACCTTATTGTGTGCCCTGTGTTTAAGTGCCCCCTTTAATATTGTCTGATGGTAGGGAGCTTTGCAGCACCACAATAAGGACTTAGGATGCATACCTCAAATCATTTACTTAGCTACCACAGCAATGCCACTGTTTCCATCTGCACCCTTACCCTTTACTTATCTTTTATATGTATTTTCTCTAGATAATTTTAGAACAAGGCTACAAATATATGGAGGGTAAAGTGGAAAAAATCATACTAATATCCTCTGAGCACTATTTTAGGCATCATACTTTATTGGTGCACTTATTACAAACAGAATGTCCACCCCAAACTCCATTCTCAGCTCTGCAGAAATTGTGCTCAGCTAAACTGGCCACAGGCTCCTGATAGCTCTTGGGATGCCAGATGCCAAATACATAAATTAATAAAAAATATGCATTACTGAAACTGCACAATACAATAGAACATATATTTAATATTTTACAAACAGCAACTAGAGTACTGTGCACACAGTAGGAAGTTTTAATAAAATATAAGTGCAAAATAGCTGGTACAAGTAAAAATATGCATAATGTATGCAAAAATGTGCAGCAGTTTAAACTCGTTAATAATTATGATGAACCTGATAGTTTCTGTGCTCTCATGATTCACAATGAAAATACAGCTGGATACTTGTTATCCAGTAACTTTACCAAAAGTGTCTGAATATATGATTATGTGCGCACTTTTGTTTAGTTAGATTTATTATTAGATCATTACCCTAAGTTATGAGTTTCTTGTTTGCTGAAACATACACTGATTTCTCCATGGCCTGTCCATAAGTGGTATGGTAGACATGAAATTTAGGAGATGAGATTACTTTGTTCGATACCATAGGCTATCTACTGGATATGATATTTATACTGACTTATAGAGTTTTAAGCATTTTGTTAATAAAAAGTAATGTATCAATCATACAATAGTGGAGTGTACACCAATTAGAAAACTGTTTATTGTTCAATTGGCTTCTTGTACCTTTGAATATACTGTATGTAGATCTTTTACATAGCAAAAATAATATGATTGTTTGAAAACACCGCATGATTAAAAGGGTGTGGCTATCTCCCCTATTGAATTTTGCGGATATACAGAAATTGTGGTGCACACATAACTAAACTGGTGCCTGCTATAATAGCGGCTAAAATTTGTAACCACTATTTGTAGCTGCAGTTTATAGCCACTATTTATAGCTGCTATATTCTATGTGTAGCCGCTATTTGTTGACGCAATTTGTAGCCACTATTTGTAGCCACAATCAGGGTACCCTTTAAACAAGATGTTGATGTTAAAGAGGAACTCCAGTGAAAATAATGTAATAAAAAAGTGCTTCATTTTTTTCAATAATTATGTATACATGATTTAGTCAGTGTTTGCTCATTGTAAAATCTTTCCTCTCCCAGATTCACATTCTGACATGTATTACATGGTGACATTGTTACTGTGGGCAGATTATGTAGCTGTTTCTAGCTGTTCTGGCTTTAACAGACAGCTATAAACAGCCATTTCCTGTCTGTGAACATTGTTACATTGTGGCAGTTTGCCCAGCGTACCGTACGGTACCAGAGCCTCTTGTGGGAGGGGTTTCAGCACAAAATCAGTCATACAGCGCCCCCTGATGGTCTGTTTGTGAAAATCATTATATTTCTCATGTAAAAGGGGGTATCAGCTACTGATTGGGATAAAGTTCAATTTTTGGTCGGAGTTTCTCTTTAAGGTTAGGTGGGGGGTGTTAAGATTAGTTGGAGGGTTAAGGTTAGCATTCCCCCCTCTCGGTCCACATTGATGGTGGGGAATGATGTAATTCGGCTTCCAGCTATTGCTGGAAGGTGAGTTACAGTGTTTTAAAAGAAACTTCAGCTCCATCTTCTGACGGTGCCGAAGTTACTCCCTGTGCCGAAGTTACTCCCTGTGCGCTATAGCCGTAACTCCTATTATGGTCTATGGTGGCACCAGCTGCGCCCAAGTCTCCTGCGCTGGATTGCCAGTTTTTGCCACCAGAAGTGGGGTTTATTGTTAAGCACCACCAAGGGGGGTTAAGGGTTAGGCACCACCGGGGTGGAGTTAAGGATTAGGCACCACCAGGGGAGGGTTTTGTTTGAGAGTAGGGAGAGGTTAGGTCATAATTAAATATCTGTAAATATTACCGATATTTTACTATATGAATGTAGTAGAATATCGGTAAAACTACTGATATTCTACTACCGTTATCTTGCACCCTTTAAAACATTTAGCTTTTTCAAATGTATGCAAATTATTTTGTAACTACAGTAGTAATTATATGTCATGTTAATTTATGAAAATGTGTTATGGAATGAAAATATGTGATGTTGTCCATGCCCACATCAGTCAAATTCTGTCTGAATTAGAGTTGAGCTGAAATTTTCGTAATTTCGCATTACTATAATTACGCATGCGAAATTTGCGATTACGATGCGAAATTAGCGTAGCGAAATTGCCATTAAAATCGTAATTGAAAATACCGTAAGCGTAATTTTCAACGCGAAATTTCGCGTTTCGTTCATGCCGTAATTTCGCATTAAACGCTACCGTAATTTCGCGTTAAACCGTAACGCTCCGTATAATATAAAAAAGCCGCCGACTTTAAGGGTTAATAGCAAAGCCCCCTTAAATGCTAAGAGCCTCAAATTTGGAGAATATATTAAGGAGATCAGGAGGAATAAGAGGAACATTTTTTTTTTCAAAAAGACCTTATAGTTTTTGAGAAAATCGATGTTAAAGTTTCAAAGTAAAAATGTATACATTTAAAAACCCGCCGACTTTAACGGTTAATAGCAAAGCCTGCTTAAAGTTTAGGAACACCAAATTCCTAGGGTATATTAAGGGGATCAGTGGGAATAAGAAGAAAATTTTTTTTTTCAAAAAGACCTTATAGTTTTTGAGAAAATCGATTTTTAAGTTTCAAGGGCAAAAATGTCTTTTAAATGCGGAAAATGTCAGTTTTTTTTGCACAGGTAACAATAGTGTATTATTTTCATAGATTCCCCCAAGTGGGAAGAGTTTTACTTACTTCGTTCTGAGTGTGGGAAATATAAAAAAAAAACGACGTGGGGTCCCCCCTCCCAGACCTCTTTAACCCCTTGTCCCCCATGCAGGCTGGGATAGCCAGAATGCGGAGCACCGGCCGCGTGGGGCTCCGCACCCTGACTATACCAGCCCGCATGGTCCATGGATTGGGGGGTCTCGGAAGGGGAGGGGCAGCCAAGCTTTCCCCTCCCCCTCCGAGCCCTTGTCCAATCCAAGGACAAGGGGCTCTTCTCCACCTCCGATGGGCGGTGGAGGTGGAGGCCGCGATTTCCTGGGTGGGGGGTTCATGGTGGAATCTGGGAGTCCCCTTTAAAAAGGGGTCCCCCAGATGCCCACCCCCCCTCCCAGGAGAAATGAGTATAGAGGTACTTGTACCCCTTACCCATTTCCTTTAAGAGTTAAAAGTAAATAAACACACAAACACATAGAAAAAGTATTTTAATTGAACAAAAAACATAACCACGAAAAAAGTCCTTTAATATTCTTAATTAACCATTAATACTTACCTGTCCCTTTAAATAAATGATCCCACGCAATATCCTCGGAAATGTTCTATCAGTTACAATGTAACAAAGTTATTGCAATGTAACAACTTTGTTACATTGTAACTACGCCACACCCGACGTCACTCACCGCCGCCGCCGCCACCGCGTCTGCGCTGCAGGACCCGACAGAGCTCTGAGCTATATAGCTCAGAGCTCTCTAAGCATCTTTGTATTTGGGCTCCAAGGAGCCCCATTGGTCCTTAGCAGACCAATGGGGTTCCTTCTGATTTGAAGGAACCCCATTGGTCTGCTAAGGACCAATGGGGCTCCTTGGAGCCCAAATACAAAGATGCTTCTCAGAGCTCTGAGCTATATAGCTCAGAGCTCTGTCGGGTCCGTGCAGGACGCTAAGTCCCCGCCGGCTCCGCTGCCCTCCCCGCCTCTCCCACATGTCACCCACATGTCACCCACATGTGGGTGACATGTGGGTGACAGATGTGGGCGGGGTGGACAGCGGGAGCTGCGGGGACTTAGCGTCCTGCACGGACGCGTATGCGGCGGCTGAGCGGCGAGTGGCGTCGGGTGCGGCGTAGTTACAATGTAACAAAGTTGTTACATTGTAATAACTTTGTTACATTGTAACTGATAGAACATTTCCGAGGATATTGCGAGGGATCATTTATTTAAAGGGACAGGTAAGTATTAATGGTTAATTAAGAATATTAAAGGACTTTTTTCGTGGTTATGTTTTTTGTTCAATTAAAATACTTTTTCTAAGTGTCTGTGTGCTTATTTACTTTAACTCTTAAAGGAAATGGGTATGGGGTACAAGTACCTCTATACTCATTTCTCCTGGGAGGGGGGGTGGGCATCTGGGGGACCCCTTTTTAAAGGGGACTCCCAGATTCCACCATGAACCTCCCCCCCAGGAAATCGCGGCCTCCACCTCCACCGCCCATCGGAGGTGGAGAAGAGCCCCTTGTCCTTGGATTGGACAAGGGCTCGGAGGGGGAGGGGAAAGCTTGGCTGCCCCTCCCCTTCCGAGACCCCCCAATCCATGGACCATGCGGGCTGGTATAGTCAGGGTGCGGAGCCCCACGCGGCCGGTGCTCCGCATTCTGGCTATCCCAGCCTGCATGGGGGACAAGGGGTTAAAGAGGTCTGGGGGGGGGACCCCACGTCGTTTTTTTTTTATATTTCCCACACTCAGAACGAAGTAAGTAAAACTCTTCCCACTTGGGGGAATCTATGAAAATAGTACACTATTGTTACCTGTGCAAAAAAACCTGACATTTTCCGCATTTAAAAGACATTTTCGCCCTTGAAACTTAAAAATCGATTTTCTCAAAAACTATAAGGTCTTTTTGAAAAAAAAAAAATTCCGCTTATTCCCACTGATCCCCTTAATATACCCTGGGAATTTGGTGTTCCTAAACTTTAAGCAGGCTTTGCTATTAACCGTTAAAGTCGGCGGGTTTTTAAATGTTTACATTTTTCCTTTGAAACTTTAACATCGATTTTCTAAAAAACTATAAGGTCTTTTTGAAAAAAAAATTTTTCCTCTTATTCCTCCTGATCTCCTTAATATATTCTCCAAATTTGAGGCTCTTAGCATTTAAGGGGGCTTTGCTATTAACCCTTAAAGTCGGCGGCTTTTTTATATTATACGGAGCGTTACGGTTTAAGTTTTACGCGAAATTACGGTAGCGTTTAATGCGAAATTACGGCATGATACGACTGTAATGCGAAAATTACGCGAAAATTACGCTTACGCGAAATTTCGCGAAATCCTTCTTCATTACGATTATGTACTTACGGCCATAATCGTAATTACACTAATTACGCGAAATTTCGCAAAATCGTAATTAGGTCATTACGCTCATCTCTAGTCTGAATGTCTAGGAATAATCAGAAAATAAATGCAATGCTCAAATTTGTTACTATGAACTACACACTTTACTTTTCACATACTTAAAAAAAGCCTATAGAGCCTTGACTGTGTGGTTTACATTTAGCAGAGCTCCGTTTTTGCAGTAATACACCATGTTTAACAAAGATCTGCACGTATAATGTGAAAATCTGTGCATGTTTATATACTACTGTCCAACAGCTGCATTATTTTTTGCTAAACATCATTCTCTATTTGTCAGGCTAGAGACTGTACAACACAAACTAAACTGAGATAATTGGGAGGTAGTCATAAAGTCAGTTTGAATATATTATCACAAGAATATGTGAGATAATATTTGTTTTAGAAAGATTCTCTTGCATTGTAAACTCAGTCTCATTAGAGACCGCATTTAAAAGGCTTATAAAGTTACTCATTAATGTTATCTTGTTGTATCTCCACAGCTTTTTCATTAAAGAAAATTCAGCAGAAAGCATTTTCTCTTGATAGCAAGAACCAATTTGCAATAAATGTTCTGGAAACCACTAGGGAAACCATTACTGAGGTCTAATAAAAACAGACAAGCGTAACTTGTTCTATATTTTTGTTTCAATCACATGCAGATGAGACCCCGCTCTCAACACCAACTGCAAGAGACAGCTTTGACAAACTCTCTCTGTCTGGACATGGGCAACCTCTACCTCCTGGTTTTCCTTCACCCTTCCTTTTTCCTGATGGGTTGTCTTCCATAGAGACACTTCTGACTAATATCCAGGTAGGTCATCAGTACTATGGTGTGTAACACAAATCATTTTTAGCATCTGTATGTAATATTGCAATTTATGTACAAGGACAGCAATGAATTATAAAAAGGTGGTAAAGCTACTGCTGTCTTTGCCAAAATGTTTATTGGAAGAAAGTTTATTATTACTCGCAACTGCCAGATTCCTTATTCATTTGCAGAGAAATTAAAAGAACTCTGTGAGCAGCAAGAAGAGCTTTATCTTATCTTTAGACCTAACTATAAGGCCCCTTTTACACTTACTGCAGGGAGTCGCGGCACTCTCCCTCACCGCATCTCATCACAGTGGCCATTAAAGTCAATGAGACATCACACTCTGCCGGTGGTGTGATGTAATGTGACAGAAGGGCTTCGGGTACCACAGAAGCAATGCACAAGCAGCAGTGCATTACTCTGCGACTTTTGCAGTAATGGAAGTTGCATGTTAATCTTTTTTTTGTCTGTCACACCTTGGCTACAATGAGCAGTGCTGATTTTTGGCTGTGGTGTGGTGTGATTGTTCAGAACCACACAGCAACTGCATGGCTACAGTGTAGAAGGGTCCTCAGGTAGAAAACAAGGATAAAAGCGGCTTTAAGAACAAGCTTCCCCCAGGCCCCCTATCAGTTTCATATCATAAAGCTCTATACAGCTATAGTGCAACGATGTCAAACTCCAGTCCTCTAGGGCCAAGATCCTCACACAGCTTAAATTAATAGTTGAAACTGAATCAGGAAAGATACGATTCATCAAGTAGAACACATATCTCAGTGCATTCTAAACACTGGCATGGATATGGCTTTTGAGGACTGGAGTTTGACATCCCTGCTCTAGTGAGTCCCCCTTTGGGAGAGAGTCAGGGGATTCAGTTATTCTGTTGCACAATGTGCACATGCTCTGACCTCTGCATTAGTGCTGAGGCTAGAGTATAGTATGGGATATGCCTGTACTAACACTACCCAGAATTAACAAGCTGAAGTTGAACCCACAGACTACTTTGAAGGGAAAATTCTAAAATTGGGTCTGCTTTCTGACTAGGGAAATAAAATACGAGATGTAGGTGCTCTAAGACGTTTTATACAAGGAAGGCAAAGGCCATCTCTTTACATAAGTACTAAAGAAATAAGTTAAAGCACAATTGAAGTGAGAGGGATATGGCAACTGCTATATTTATTCCTTAAAAATTACTTCATTAGTGCCTAAATCACATACCTGAAACAAGAATGTGGCAAATCCTGTCAGACTTCAGTCAAGTTTCTGATCTGCATGCTTGTTCAGGGTCTATGGGCAAAAGTAAGAGGCAAAGGGTCAGCAAGACAGGCAGGCAATTAGCATAATTTGAAAGACAATAAATATTATAGCCTTCATATCCCTCTTGGTTTAGGTATCCTTTAACCACTTAAAGGGAAGGTTTAAGCAAAATAAAAAAAACGCGTTTCACTTACCTGGGGCTTCTACCAGCCCCATGCAGCCATCCTGTGCCCTCGTAGTCACTCACTGCTGTTCATTTTTACGCATTCCCTCTAGTGCAGGAACATTAACACATACATTTTTACGCATTACTGGTTCAATGCGTACATTTTTACGCATTGAAGCATTAATGTGTAAAAATGTATGTGTTAATGTTCCTGCACCAGCGGGAATGCGTAAAAATGTACGCAATGCGGCCCGCCGACCTCGGAGGTCGGCAAGCTGCCTGCGGGCGACTGGAGCAGCAGTGAGTGACTACGAGGGCACAGGATGGCTGCATGGGGCTGGTAGAAGCCCCAGGTAAGTGAAACTCATTTTTCTATTTTGCTTGAATCTTCCCTTTAAGCCCAACTGGACGAACATTCTCGTCCAGTTGGGCTGCGCGCACTACAGCGGACCGCACATGCTCCCGAGCGCACTCCCTCATATGCTCCCGCTGCCGGTCGATAGCCCAGTGATCAATAAAAGGGATTACAGATCCCTCTCATTGATTGAAGCCCCCCCCCCCCCGCAGAAAAGCTGACAGCGTCTTATCAGACGCTGTGGTTTTTCTGAGTTCAAAAAGTTCCCCGTCTTCATTCTTTTTCCTGGGAGCGAGATTGATCACTCCCAGGACTTTTTGATTGTGGCCATCTTGTGGCCAAATAGTAAAACTACACCCACATCCACTTTTTATTAAATAAATACATTTTTTAACATTTAAAATTAGCTGTTTACCTCCCACATCAAAAAATATCCAAATAAAATTTTTAATAAAAAAAAAAATTACAATAATAATAAAAAAAAACCAAATAGTTACCTAAGGGTCTGAACTTTTTTTGTCAAAGCAGTATATTAACCACTTCGCATGCAGAACTTTTTTTCCCACTTATGGACCAGAGCAGTTTTGACACTTTAGCTATGTCCTTATGTAATTAGAAATAACTTTAACCCTACTTACGACACAGAAATGAAATATATATTGTTTTTTTTCAAGACAAACTAGGCTTTCATTGTATGCCATTTTTTTCCCTCGAACAATTTTGTTTTCTATGAATTTTAATGGGAAAACAAAGAAAAAAATAGAAAAAACATTTATTTTTTTATTATGCTTTAGATCGAAGCGCTGTACGTGATTATTAGACAGCGGTTTCGCCATCTAATAGTCCCAGCAGTGATCATCTGTCCTTCAAGTGGGGATGCATGCACCCTGCTATCTCCATTCCCAGCCATTAACGACAATCAGCTTGGAGTGGTCCTAGGGCTGCTGCACTGCTCTCACCAATCGGCATGGAGCAGTCGTTAGGCAGTTAATTACAACACTATCAGTACTATCAGACTAGAAGCGTTGCTGATATCACTGATATCACTTCCTTAAAAAGTCAGAAAAAGACGGAATTTAGTGAAATTGTGAATATAATATGGAACCAGCTACAGTTGGACAGAGGACATCACAGTCATATTATTTCTTTACTGGTGTTCATGGTAAAAAAGGGAAAAAAAAGTAGCAGGCAAAAGAGAAATGAGAACAGGAATGTGGCCCTACTGTTGCTGCTTAGACATTTTCTGAATGGCTTGGTTGGTGTCTATCCACACCTCTAAGTTATGCAGTGCCCATCAAAACCTGTAAACTATGAATTTGTATTCACTCCCTTAGGCCCTGTTGAAGCATTGTTTCTACATTGCTTGCTTCTCACTGTGTGCAGAGTGCTTTTGCTACACCTTTTAATAGCCTACATTACATATGACTTTTCCTTTGTCTGGAAGACTAGCTACATGTATGGGTTAAGCAATTAACCCTTTATAATATTGCCCTTGACCGAGGATATCAGTAAAATGCTATGAGTTAAGTAATGAAGTTTGGCTAATTCAGGATTTGAGATTAGTATTAGTCACCAAAATGTGGTCATGTAAGGTTAGTGTTAGGCTCATTTAGAGAGTTAAAATTGTTATGACTGATTAAAATGGTTAATAATAGAAAAAGAGATAAAAGATAGCATCTGTCTTAGATACATTAAAAGGGGCTACTGTAGATACGAGTATTGGACTTAAAGTGAATGGGAACCGCATTTAAAAAAATGAGACAGATACTTACCCAAGGAGAGGGAAAGCTCTGGGTCCTATAGAGCCTTCCCGCTCCTCTCCTGGTCCCCTCGTTCCAGTGCTGGCTCGCCCGGTAGCAGTATTTGACTAATTTAGTCAAATACTGCTTTACTCGGCCGAAGGAGGCTTCAGAAGTCTTCAGGGAGCCCGAGTGCTCCTGAAGAAGGGCGGCCCAGTACTGCACCTGTGCAAGCACGCTCTCTTGCATGCTCACGCCTGTGCAGTATGGAGTCGCACGTCTTCGGGAGGACACGGCTCCCGAAGACTTCCAAATACCCTTTTGGTGGGGGATTGAAACGGGGGGGAGCCAGCACAGGATAGAGGGCACCGAGAGAGGAGACGGAAGGCTCTATACGACCCAGTGCCTTCCCTCTACTTAGGTAAGTATTTGCTTCATTATTTTTTAAATGCGGTTCCCATTCACTTTAAGTTATGAAGGGAGTCAAATGTTGTAGAAGATGAGGTTACTACTAAGACATAATTTAGAGCTAGGGAAAGAAAGGTGATGAGCTTGATATTAGGCTAGACATTTAATGTAATTGAATTAGTTGAACACCAGTTTGTCTGAACCAAACAGAGCGGAACTATCAGTGTAGCAGCATCAAAATCAAATGTAGGAGGAGGCATGAGAATAAATGAGGTTCAGGCAACTTTCATTTTTTTAAACCATGGCCCTATCAGAAATGACATTTTAAATGAAACTTTTCTCGAAAATAGAATTAAGCCTGTCATTTCTGTACACCTTCTAGTAAACTATTTGTTTGGACTGTCATGTGGATACTTTGACGTTTGTAGCACTACCGTGGAATAAATAATCAATCCTAAAGATAGCAGTTGAACAAAACTCAAAATGTTTGACTAAAAACAGACATTTTACCAGGTTTTTGGGCTTACTTTTGTTCTCCTGTGATTTAAAGTTTTCTTATAACTTTAGTAAATAAGTCCTTGTGTTTCAGGAAGTAAGTGTAACTAAACTTTTAGAGGGTTCTCTATTTCATACCTTCAGTTAATACACTGAGTTAAAATGTACCCGTGCCAAAGCTCAGGTACAAAATCAAAGAAGAGGAAAGCCTCTGGATCCTAATGGGACTTCCCTTGTTGTGCTTGATGGTAATCTGGTTAGGGCTGCAGTCCTCTTTAATCATGAGAGCGATCATACTGCGCATGTTCAAAAACAGCCGCGTCTGAGCAGTAAGCCTGAGCAGCTTGTGCACGAGTGGCTCCATGATACTGTGCAGACATGGCCATGGTCATGCAGCTGCAGCATGTCCGCACTCATGCCAGAAGAGGAACACACCCCCGATCGGCTTGAGGGTCCATAAGTGGCAAAGGGGGTCTAGCAAGGGAAGCTTCATTAGAATCCAGAGAGGATCTAAAGACTTACAGACATACTTATTTACATTAAAACAAAAAATAAGCCATAAGAGCACACTAATTACTCTGATGTTATATTTTCCCTGTGTGAGACTGATCATCTCAAGTAAAATCAAGTATAAATACAGTTGTCATCCAGTGATGATGGCTTCCTTTTCAGGGATAGGACAAGTTGGATCATTGTTATTTGAACATTATTATTATTCCCCTACTTTGGTGTGCTGCTTGATTGTCCTCCTTGTCTCCTCTCCATAGAACAGAGCTCGCTACTTGGCCAAAAAACAAGCAATGCTCGCTACAGGAGTCATTCCAAAACTGTCACTCAAAATAATAATTATTTATAACTATTTTTTGGTGGCAATTGTTAAAGGGACCTTAGGCAGATACTTTGGGTATGCATTTAAACATACTCATGTATATTTGGTAAAGAGTATACTCTCACCGGCCTCTTATCAAAGCGCTCCTGCTCCCTATAAGTGGCCGGCTGGCCACTATACATTGTATTGTACTCTGTGACTCTGGACTAAAGTCACAGTGTGCCTTGGAACTGGAAGACTGTGGCCCTCTCTGCGCAGGCCTACAGGCTTCTTCCTCCCTACTGCGCGTGAATGGCAAAATGATGTGCAGCAGAGGGAGGGGGAAGAAGACTGTAGGCCTGCGCATGTGCAGAGAAGACCTGCAGTCTTCCAGTTCTGGGTCACAGTACGACTTTAGTTAGAGTCGCCAAGTACAATGTCATTTACAGTGGCCAGTCCGGGAGCAGGAGCACTTTCAAATGGAGTGTATACTCTTTACCAAATTGACGTGGGTATGCTTATATGCATACCCACAGCATCTGCTCAGTGTCCCTTTAAAGTATGCATGTAGAGTTAGAAAACCTTAAAGTTTTGTGAACCAGTTTAATCACCTGCATTCTCAGAATTGCATCACAATATGGTAAAAGCTGAAGAACACGTATATTAACAGTATGTTTTTGGTGCTGTTCATTCTAGTGGCTCCTAATCACTTCCACTTAAAATGGGTCGTATAACATAATGCGCTACTATACATTGCCATCTAATTTGTACATGTACTTTGCACAGGATTCAATCTTGGTATGCATTTAAAAATTAAATTTTAAATTTCTTTGTGAGACAAAGCTTTCCTGTATAATTCAGAAAAAGGTCAATGAAGCATTAAATAAGGACCATAAAGGAAACAAGCTTTCAGGGTGACAACAGGAGTACTAATAAAAGTATGCAAAGTTAATTATGTTTGTGAATATTTTAGTATCCTAATGTTTATCTGCATGTTAAAAAAGCAAACATTCAACTATGCATTTCCTATATGGTTAGACTGGTTGTATTTTGTTTCATTAAATATAAATTAAGAAATCCAGCAACTGATTTATATTGAAACACATACAGCCATCAACCTTAAACACACAACACAAGTCATGTCTCAACAGCGTTAAAGTATTGAACTTTGGCTAGTTGTCTTTATTATTATTTGGATAGAGAACCAAAGAAAGAAAGAAGAAATTCGCTATTCTGCATATTCTTTTTATCTGCCAGAAAATCACATCAGTATAAAGATATATTTTGTTCATTATATATTTATTACATGCTATTCATTAATGGAGCTTATTCAGCTTCTAATAATACAACCAATCAACACATTAAGTGGTGCCAACATTGGCATCTTGCTAAATAATCTCTAGACATTGCGTAGAGAGTACATCTTTCAAAGACAAGTCAACAAGATCAATCAGAGCAGAAAATTAGAATTTAGTATCTCAGAATTAAAATAAAGCTAAACTAAATTTTTAATTGGGGTGATCTAAAGGGGCACTTGATGTAATGATCTCTTTCATTTGTTGCTAATTGTTTGTTACTGATGAAGTACAGTAAAACAAAGAGTACTGATGAATAATGCAAATAGTTTAAAAGTAAAGCTTTGCTGTCCTCTTACTCCTTAAAGGATAATATCTGGATTCAATTACAGTTATTTTGGTTTATTTTATTGTTGGTTGTATTTACATGCCCCATGCATGTTTAAAGACAAACTCCGACCAAGAATTGAACTTTATCCCAATCAGTAGCTGATACCCCCTTTTACATGATAAATCTATTCCTTTTCACAAACAGACCATCAGGGGGTGATGTATGACTGATATTGTGGTGAAACCCCTCCCACAAAAAACTCTGAGGACCGTGGTACTCCTGGCAGTTTCCTGTCTGTGAACCTTTTTGCACTTTGGGAAATAGCTGTTTACAGCTGTTTCCAACTGCTAAAAAAGCATGCAGCAGCTACATTCGATTCAATTCGATTCAAATTAAATCGAATCATGAATCGGACATGTCAGATTGAATCAAATCGAATCAATGAATCGAATCATATTGAATCTAATCTGACAAAGAATCATATGGTGTAGATGGGACTGATTCTGGCTCATTCTCCCAGCAGCTTATGACTCTTTGCACAAACGACTCCCTGCACCGGGGTCTGTGTGGTTGCCTGGCAACAATATAAACACATATTGAGGAGCTCAGCAGAGCTCAGCTGTTATAGCTATAACGGCAATTCCTGCTAGATATGGGTAATACCACTGAAAACTACGTAGGCAGCAGCACCTAATGGATTAGCCTCCCAGTCCGTCATCCGTCACTATTTACATTACATGTTGTATTGATGAAACCATTCATTTTTTTTAAAAACGTTTTACACTATTTTAGAAGGATGTTTAATAGTTTATGCATAAACCACTTTTTATTTTTTTCCTCATTCGCAAAAGAACCCCTTTAAGGGGCCCATACACTTACATGATTTCCCGCTGATATACAGTGAAATCATTGCGCAAACGCTGACGGAGAAAATCGATTTCCATTCAAAATTGATCGTTCCCGTGGAACTGTCCGTGCGGAAGATATCACTTGATTGCCGGCGGGTCAGGAGTGCGTCGATAGCGGCTTTCGAATGTCCGACGACCAACGCTAGCGGCAATACATTACCTGTTCCACCAGCGCGTGCCCTGCTGTCCCTACTCTGTGCTGGGCTCCGGCTGGCTTCACTTCATCCTGTCCCAACAGGAAGTTTAAACAGTAGAGCGCCCTCTATTGTTTAAACTTCCCCCGACAGGAAGTAAAGTGAAGCTGGAGCCCAGTGCAGAGAAGCGTAGACCGGGGGACTCGCGCTGGCCATATCAGGTAATGTATGTGGGGCGGGGGTGGGGGGGGGCAGCAGCAGCTCCACAGATTGTGAATTGTTTTCATAGTGAAATCGATTCAAAATCTGTTTGCAGTGTAGGCAGCCAGTAGATCCCTCGTTGATCAGATCCAATCACAGAGGGATCTATCTGCTGGTTGAACTGGTGGCAATCGACCAGTGTATGGCCACCTTTACACTGTAAATGGCAGGGTTCTCAAACTTTGCATAGTTGGTCACTAGGTGACTGGAATTAATATTCAGGAAAATGGGTGGAGCCTACAACAGCCAATCAAAATTCACCTGTTGATTTTCAAGGGAAATATTTAAATTGCTGCCACTCTTACACTGTTAATAGCAGGTGCCTCAAACCTGGTACAGTTGGTCACTAGGTGACTGGGGTTCAAATTCAGAAAAGGGGCAGAGCCACACACAGCCAATCAGATTTGTTTAATTTCAATGGAAATATACAAATTATTGATAACAAGGACCCCAAAGCTCATAAACTTGGTCATTGGTCATAAAGTATGTCAAGGTTAGAAAAAGCGGGCGGTGCCAACTACATTTTTTACATGGGAAAATATAAACTGCAACCATTCTTACACTGTTAATGGCAGGGTTCCCAAACTTGACATAGTTGGCTACTGGGTGACTGGGATACATATTCAGAAATGTGGGTGGAGCCTAAAACCAATTATAATTCACCTATTCATTTTCAAGGGGAATATTTACATTGCTACCATTCTTACACTGTTAATGGCAGAGGCCTCAAACCTGATACAGTCAGTCACTGGGGTCCAAAATCACTAAGGGGGGTGGAGCAACAAACAGCCAATCAGATTTGTGAGATTGATTTCATCTATTCTGTTATTGACAGGGTTCTCAACCTTGACACAGCTGGTCACTGGATGACTGGGATTAATATTCAGGAAAGTAGGTGGAGCCTACAACAGCCAATCAAAATTCACCTATTGATTTTCAAGGGGAATGTTTACATTGCTGCCCTTCTTACACTCTTAATGGCAGATGTCTCAAATCTGGTACAGTCAGTCACTGGGAGACTGGGGTTTAAATTCTGAAAAGTGGCGAGCCACAAACAGCCAATCAGATTTGTTTAATTTCAATGGGAAAATGCAATGTATTGATGCCAAGGACCCCAAAGCTTATAAACTTGGTAATTGAGTGACTGTATGTCAAGGTTAGAAATAGTGAGCGGAGCCCAAAAAAACTAACTTTTTACATGGGAAAATATTAACTGCAGCCATTCTTACACTGTTAATAGCAGGGTTCTCAAACTTGACACAGAAGGTCACTGGGTGACTGGGATTAATATTCAGAAAAGCGGGTGGAACCTACAACAACCAATCAAAATTCACCTATTGATTTTCAAGGGGAATGTGGAAACCGCTGCCATTCTTACACTGTTAATGGCAGAGGCCTCAAACCTGCTACAGTACATTAAGTGACTGTGGTTCACATTCACTAAAGGGGCGGAGCTACAAACAGCCAATCAGATTTCTTTGCTGAATAAACTACTTCTATTCACACAATTTTGATGCCAGGAACCCAAAAGCTCAAAATCTGGTCATTGAGTGACTGTGACTAGGTTACAAAAAGTGGGTGGAGTCAAAAACAATTTCCCTGGGAAAATGTAAACTGCAACCCTTCTTCACTGTTAAAGGCAGGGTTCCCAAACTTTGCACAGTTGGTTACTGGGTGACTGGGATTAATATCCAGAAAAGTGGGTGGATCCTAAAAAAGCCAATCAATTAACCTGTTGATTTTCAAAGGGAAATATTAAAATTGCTGCTATTCTTGCACTATTAATGGCACAAGCCTCAAACCTGGTACAGTTGGTCAATGGGTCACTGGGGTTCAAATTCATAAAAGGGGCGGAGCCACAAACAGTCAATCAGATTTGTTTCATTTCACTGGGAAAATATGAATTATTGTTGCCAAGGACCCCAAAGCTCACAAACTTGGTCATTGAGTGACTGTGTGTCAAGTTCACAAAAAGTGGGCAGAGCCAAAAACACATTTCACTGGGAAAATATAAACTGCAGCCATTTTTACACTGTTAATGGCAGGGTTCTCAAACTTTGCCCAGATGGTCACTGGGTGACTGAGGTTAATGTTCAGGGGAAGTGGGTGGAGCCTATAGTAACCAATCAAAATGTACCTGTTGGTTTTCAAGGGGAATATTTAAATTGCTGCCATTGTTACACTGTTAATAGCAGATGCCTCAAACCTGCTACAGTTGGTCATTGGTTGACTGGGATTCAAATGCTGGAGAGGGGAGTAGCCAAAAACAGCCAATCTGATTTGTTTAATTTCTATGGGAATATACAAATTATTGATGACAATGACCCCAAAGCTCACAAACTTGGTCATTGAGTGTCTGTGTGGTAGGGTTAGAAAAAGTGGGTGTAGTCAACACCAGCAAAATATATACCCGGGCAACGCCGGGTCATCAGCTAGTGCTGTATACAAATATTATCATACCTAGCTGCAACTTCATATGTGGGACTACAACTTGCTGCACAAACTCACACATGCACACTCATACATGCCAATCACCGAACTTGATAACCAGCTTATGTCATTCCCAGCCTGCCCAGGAGCTACCCTTACAGCTTATGAGTCACAGTTCAAGTGTTTCTCCCATAAGTGGGATCTGTTTGACATTAACTTTCCTTATCTTCTCTAGTTCCTCTTTCAGACTCTTGTATATCCAAGGCTTATCATATTCCTTCTTCATAGTGGTGTTATCATATACCATCAATGTTGCCTGGACCTTGTTTTTTTGATCGAAAAATACCTTCTCTCTATCTGGGTCTAATAGTCCCAGAAGATCTTACCATGCTATTCTCCATGACCTGTGGAATTTCCCAACTGGACATAGTAGAATTTAATCTATGACCTGGGGAGTTTTACACAACACCAGCTAGTTGGTTGAACTATTCAGTGTATGGTGTTCCTGCCTCCATTCTACAAACATCCAGTATTAAGCAGACTGTCTCTGGGGCCTCTCCATACAATCTACTTTTTGGTCCTGCCTGGTGCAGTAGATTCCCAATTTGATGGATTTTGTTCTTAGCGCCTGTACTTGTACTGCTAGGATCAGGGCCCTATGCCCATACTAGCCACTGGTAGCAGTTCACCTCATCTTTTGGTTGATAGTACATTTCAAGTAGCCATTACACTTAAGACAGAAACCACTAAATATTATGACAATGCTCTGAGTTTACACATGGAGACCTTCCATATCATAACTATGAAAATTATGACCGGGAAATTAAATGACATCAAAGCTTTGTATCATCTTAAGTACAAGGAAAACAATTTATTTTGTATACAAATAAAAACATCCAGAATTTTACCCCAAAAAATCCAACTGTCTATATCTTTTAGTAGTACCGATTAGTTTTAGTGTAGTAAGTAAAAAAAAAAAGCGCTTTTTAAATAATATACCAGCAATTGCCAGTGTATCCAATGTATGTCATGCAGGACCAGATAATACAAAAAGTCTTTAAGTCATAGCATATAATAAAAAGGCATATCTTGCAAAGGCATAGTGAATTTACGCATTATGTTTATTCACAAAAACTTACAATTGGCAGCCTTTTTGGCACAGAGTACTTATAGTAATAACTTATTAATTTAATAACTTTAACGGTCTCACCATAAGTAGAGATGTACCCACACCTTCTGATATTTACCTGCACATGTGTTATTCTTATGCACAGTCCTAAACTGCAGCAGAATTAAATTAACCAGAACAAGCCATATATTTGCAGTGGGTTCATTCTTAAAAAGAACCTGAACTGAAAATAAAAAGGCAAAATAACCATACACAGGTCATACTTAGCTCCTGTGTAGTCTACTTCTCAAGCTCTCTCTCCTCTTCTGCATCCTGTTTGTCCACTGTGATCAATGGAATTTTCTGTCCTCCATTTTAAAAATGGCCATTACCCCATAACAGCTTCCTGGTCAGCATACTGTTAAACTGTAATATCACCCACTTGAGCATTAGGGAAACATGGACATTACCTTGCACATTCAGTTGTAACTGACAGCTGCTGATATATAACTGACAGCAACTGGTATATTTCAGTTCTGACAAAATATTGTCAGAACTGGAAGGGATCACTGTAAGAAGAAAATGGTGAGTTTTTGAGAGGAACTGATGGTGAGGTTAGTATGTAATATTCAATTGCAGCTACGTCATGTGTTTATTTTATATAATTTTACTCGCTTCAGGTATGAATCCTAATATATGGACTTACAAGCTAGGTAGTTGGCTTCCTTCAGAAACATATGTTGATTGTGCATAATGTGGACAACTTTACTTACGTCATAAAATTCTAAGTTTCCCTCTGAATCTACATTCAATGTGCACAATCTTGCAGATTGAATCTTATTAGGCATTCCTTCTAAAACTCCTTGGCAACCAGAACTAGTCAACAGCTCCATTTTTAAATAGTTGAATTTGGGTTAAAGGACAACTGTAAGAGGGATACGGAGGCTGCCATATTTATTTCCTTTTAAGCAATGCCAGTTACCTGGATATCCTGCTGATCCACTGCCTCAAATGTTTTTAGTCATAGACCCATGACAAGCATATGCAGATCAGGTGTATCTGACAATATTGTCAGATCTGACAAGATTAGCTCTATGCTTGTTTCTGGTGTTTCTCAGGCACTACTGCAGCCAAATAGATCAGCAGTGCTGCCAGGCAACTGGTATTGTTTAAAAGGTAATAAATATGGCAGCCTTCATATTCTTCTCACTTCAGTTGTCCTTTAAGTAAAATCAACTTGAAGTAACTTAATAAGTACATAACTTAATAAGTACAACCGACATCTCTTCCCAATCTCCACTATTGATTTGCACATCATATGCCACCCAGTAATGTTTCACCTTGTCAATTGATTTGTGTTTTTAACATTAATCACAGTAGTGTACATTTGCTCTCACTGTATATTTTTTTCCATTCTTGCAGCTGTGTCTATGGAGTGTGGCACTAAGGTTATTTGGTGGGGGAGACTAGATTTCAGTTCCCGATAAGTAGGGTATTAGCAATGCCATTACCAATATTCTTTTACTTTTGTTTTGTGCTAATTTTCATCATGTCCGAGTGAAAAATAACTCATTATCACATCTGATGCTTGAATCTATTGAATTCTATTGAATAAAAAACAAGTCGGGAAAATATTTGCTAAGTCATCAAGATTTTCATAGGTGTGGTAGATGTTCGGTAATTTAGTAAAATGCTTCACAAAAGCCTGTTTGATAACAGCAGAAGACAGTGGAGTTGTCTTTGTTTTGTTACATGCTGTGGCGGCGGCATTGCAATAGTAAAAGGCATCCCCGATATCCCTTTACATGTACATGTTTGTTATACTGTTATACTCCCTCTTCATCTGTCTATTAGTCTTTCTTAACATTTCATTTTATTGTCACAGTTTAGATGAACTTCTAAGAAACATTAAACATGCCATGCTTAGGTGATTTCCCCATTAGCTCCATTGCATCTTTAAACCTAAATGTCTGAAGGGCTGCAGGGGAAACCTCTTTTTGTTTTGCTCTCTCCTCCACTGCCTGTGGGTCCTACATGCTTGTTCCTTCCAAGAAGGTGTTGCAGCCTACCAGAGGGAGTAGCAGGAGACAGAGGCTGTTGCCATTAGCTCTCTGCTCCTAAAAGTCATGGGTTATCCGATAGTGAAGCTGGTTTTCGACACAAAAAAAGCTTCTGGTAATCAACGCACCTGTTTCTGGACTTTATTTACCACGTGTTCTTATCTTCATTAATTGACTTTTGCTGAAATTTATTGAGCTGTTTTCCGCACAAGTCAGTAATTTACCTCACTGCTCGGTAAATTTGGCTTGCCATGTGGTAACAGCCAGGAATAATTGACATTTTACAGACTGCTCAATAAAATAAGCTGTTATCTGCATTATCGAATGTGGTAACGCTTAGTGAATTGAATCCCATGTCAGTTAACATTGTATGTTGACAGATTTATGATAATATTACCATCAAATAATTACGTTTTACAACTAGATTCTAAAACAAGTAATATATTTTATTGCCAGGCATTATCATTATGGACATGGTTAAAAAAATGCATCTTGTATATTACAACTTGTGCTAAAACTCATATATCAGATATGATATAATCTGTTTTGAAAAAAGTTTGCACTTCCATATTAGTAAGCAAGTCCAGACTGGTCGTCTGACAAACATCAAGAAAACCAATGTTGACCTGCATAAGGTTTTTGGCCAGAAAATTACCAAAATATCTCTTCAAACTGAAGAAAAAAAGTGCAGTTTAGGCACATGCATCATTGGCCCTTGATCTTTTAACAGGGTATTTGTACCAGTTTAGAAACAATACTGCTCCTATGGGCTTAGTAAGTTTTGTTACATACATAAATGTAGTGACATACTTGACATGCTAGGTTGCTTTTTATTCATAGTCTGGCAAGGTTAACTTCACCTAATACATACATTGTAGTTTATATCTTTATATTCAGCGACAGATGGGAAAATCTGAAGTTATTTTCACACCATAAATTCTCACAATACATAAAGCATAATTATTATTAAGCAGATAACTAAAATATGTTCTTCCCAGCATGGCGATATCTTGGAAGGTCTTTAAATGATCACCATTCTTGCTTATGACCAAACAAGGTGATGGTGAAGGTAACCTTATTATCCTATAATTGATTAAACCATTTCTGATTATGCCCATGCTGAGATGAAACGTGTTTAGTTGTCGTTTAACCTACACAAAGCAAAACATGTATTACACAAGATTTACATTCATTGAAAAGTTTGTGTACTTTGAAAAATTACTGTTCTATAGAGCTAGGAGACATGTGTTGTGTGTTTTTATACAAAAGGTATTAGATGATTTCAGTTTTAGTTTTGCCATAAACATAAACTAATACTACCAAAAACTACTTTAACATTCTTATTACATGTTTGCATCTGGAGGAGATGTAAAATATTATTTCAAGTTAACATTATTACATTTTTTCTATTGGTGCATACAGATACTGATCTATTATAGTTACTATTCATTTGTTTACTGTATTAACAATATGTAATTTGGTTGTCTTTTAGGGTCTTTTAAAGGTTGCCATAGATAATGCCCGTGCTCAAGAAAAACAGGTACAGATGGAAAAGACTGAACTGAAGATGGAACTTTTCAGGGAAAGGGAACTGAGAGAAACATTAGAGAAACAATTAGCCGTAGAACAAAAGAACAGAGGTATTTCTTTCTTTCTTTCTTTCTTTCTTTCTTTCTTTCTTTCTTTCTTTCTTTCTTTCTTTCTCTCTTCCTTTTTTTCCTTCTTGCTTGTCCATCTATAATTTCATAAAAAGCTAGAAATTTGTTTGACCGTACACTGTACTTGCTTTGAACAGCCTTTTACACACTATCTAACTAATAGAAAGAGAACCTGTTTAGACTGAAAAAGAGTAAGCTACCTTTGGTGACCTGTTTCATATGAGCATGTTGCAACACTTATTTGTTTCACTGTTTACTGACTCAGTGAACTGCAACAATTACTTTGTGCAAGTCAGATGTCCAAACTATGGTCTGGTTGTAAACGTGTTCCAGGTTATTAATTGACCAACTAGCAAATTATATATTTGCAATGTTAGTAAAAGTCCAATGAATGCTTTTCTTACTATGTTAGCAAGTACAGTGAATTGTGAATGGCAATACAAGGCCTTCAGAAAAAACTATAATGATTTTTCCTGTCACAGCAATAATTCAGAAAAGGCTTAAAAAAGAAAAGAAGGCAAAAAGGAAATTACAGGAAGCATTAGAATTTGAGTCCAAAAGAAGAGAGCAAGCTGAGCAGGCACTGAAACAAGCAGCATCCTCAGAAGGGCTCAGGGTCCTCAATGGTAAGTTTGAGCTGAACAAGCCCAAACCTTGTTAGTTTCTTATGTTCTGTTTTTCTCATACTGCACAACACATGTACTTTTTTTAAAAAATGTGAGTTGAAATTTTAAGAAAAAAAACATATTTGAAGCAAAAGAAAACAAGCTAATTTAAAAATCTGAATACAGGCCATAGATATTAGAACATTAATAAAACCTAGTGAAGCATGTCAAATCTTTAAATATGGTTGAGTGTTGTAGAGATGTGTTTGAGTCTCAGTTAAAGGACAGAGTTGTCATGCCCCCTCACTGCGCTCCTGGACCAGCTTGTTTATTTTTTAATCATTATTATTCATGATATATAGAGTAGCAGTTTCAATGCACATAAACTAAAAG
>NC_090647.1:177122951-177245451 GCF_040937935.1 Hyperolius riggenbachi | reverse complement strand
TGATGCGCATGCGGCAACCTAGCCACATCGCATCACTTCCACCGCTGCCCGCGTCACTTCCGCATCTCCCGCTGCAGAAGTGAATTGAAGAGATAGGACGCGGCTGCGGCTGTGCAAGAATCTGCAGCATGCTGCAGATTCTCGGATAGCTCCACACCGCTCCGCACAACATGCACGCAGTGGAAACTCTTCCATTGCTGTGCATGTGTTTCAGGACATGGCTATGTAGCCGCATCGCAACGCTCCTAGTGGAAACGGGCCCTAGTGGCCACCTTTCCACAGCATGTGCCGAGCGAGCGCTAGTAAGCGACCTTCAGTTACATGGGCGCAACTGACAGCGGTGGTTTTCTAAATGATTGAAAAAGCTATGTAAACCAGCTTCTTAGTGCGCAACGTTGTAGTATAGATAAAAACAGATATCAATCAGCCCTTTAGCAAGGTCTCTCTTGTCTAGTACATATCAAGATTAAACAACTTTATTCATAACTCACATTACCAGCTGTAGTAAGAACTTTGCCACTAAAACCTAATAGGTTTACACAATATAGACTGCTGTTGCTAAATGCATATTCTAACATAAATGGTTGCTGTTACAGTATTTATTTATTGTTTCTTTTGAGACACTGAACAAGTTATATACATCACTTAGGGCCTGAGCAAACTTGTGCGCTTCTGTGCAGTTTTAAAGTGAACCTCCGGACTAAAAATCTACTCAGCAGAACTGAAAAGGCTTGGTGTTTCTTTAAAAGTTTCACAGCATCAGAACTTTGTCTTTTTTACCAAAGCATCATTTTTAGCTGCATTTTTAGCTAAGCTCCACCCATCAAAGAAAACTGCCCAGGCTTTTTTCCCCTGATGCTGTGCAAAGCATGATGGGATTTCCTATGTTTTTATTCACATTGACTAGCAACTGGGAGGGGTGATCAGCACACAGGACAGTTGGAACTGTGTCTCATGCTCCCTGTCACCTCCTTTCAACCAAAAAGATGGCTGTCTTCATGAAATCAAACATTTGCTTGTTCTTTTAAAACAAGGTGGGTAAGAGATTATATTGCCTATCTATTTTAACCACTTCAGGATTCGGCGTACGCTTAACTACGCCCCTGAATCCTGAAGTGGATTGCATGGAAACGGCCGCTCATGTCCGTTCCATGTCAGTTCACGGAGCGTGTCTCCGTGAACACCCTGCGAGCCGCCGATCGCGGCTCGCAGGGTAAATGTAAACACACGGGGAAGATCTTCCCCGGTGTTTACATATATACGGCGCTGCGCAGCAGCAGCGCCGTAGAGGAGATCGTCGATCCCTGGCCTCTGATTGGCCGGGGACCGCCGGCACCTGATAGGCTGAAGCCTATCCTATCCGGCGCAGGACGGAACTCCGTCCTGCGCCGCTCACAGAGGGAGAGAGAGGGAGAGAAGGGGAAGGAGACCAGGAAGCGCTGCGGAGGGGGGCTTTGAAGAGCCCCCCCCCCGCAAGCGCAAGCAGCCGGCGGCGATCAGACCCCCCCAGCAGGACATCCCCCTAGTGGGGAAAAAAGGGGGGAAGTCTGATCGCCCTGGCTGCTAGCTGATCGGTGCTGCGGGCTGGAGAGCCCACGCAGCACTGATCAGCAAAACCACCCCCTGGCACAGAAGTGGTTAATTAACATAACTAATGTAACTTAATGACAGTATGTTTGCTTAGGCTGAAGTTCCTCTTTAAGCAATGGGCAACCATCTTCTGTATAACATTGATGTGTTGCTGAAAAACGTTAAGTGTGCTCAGGCCCTTACTATTTAACTATACATAGTATAAAGACCTATACAGATGCTGCTCAATAATAGCCTCTCGGAATGATTGTTAATTATGATCACTCCGGGCAGTGTATGAAACTTGTACTCACAATAGTTTTTTAGCCAAGAGAAGTTTTTAGAAAAATATATGGCATTTATTGTAGAATGGAGATTATTTAGAAAATGTCATAGGCGTACGATAGTAAGGTATTAAGAACAAACTAAGCTTAGGTTACATTAGTAGTTGCTGAAATCACTCTAATAGTGGGTCAGCTAATCACTAGGCAGCCTGGTGGCAAAGTGGATAGCACTTTTGCCTTGCAGTGCTGGGTTTCTGGTTTGAATGCCAGTCAGGGTACTATCTTTACGGGTTTGTATATACAGTATGTTCTCCCTGTGTCTACCCGCGCTTCCTCTGGGAACTCCAGTTTCCTCCCTCATCTCAAAAACGTACAGATAAGTTAATTGGCTTTCCCCTAAATTGGCCCTAGACATTATGATGAACATATGACAATGCTAGGGATTTGATTGTGAGCTCCTCTGAGGTACAGTTAGTGACATGACACGGTAAGGTGCTACAGAAGATGTTGGCGCTATATAAATAACGATAATAAGTACAATTAACTATCTAATATGCAGTGGCAAAAAATGTACTACACCCCAACAAAGGTCCCATGAAGGGGGAATTAGATGGGTGACAATGAAGCCATTTTTATATGGTAAGATGGATAAGTGAACACATCGTCACCCCGTTAGAGCTCTGAGTTAATTTAATAATTGCATTTCTCTCAGCTCCTAGAGATAATCTAATTCTCAAGCTGTATTCTTTGCTCAAGGGCAAGCACACAATGACACCGCGCAACAACCAAAAAGAACACACTTTGCTAGAGAATAGTGAAGCATTTGAATACCTTTCTCCATGGTACATACTGTATAGGAATCTTAAAGCTGTAAACTATATTATGGTTTCTTATAACACTGTTGAAATAGCGATAAAGCCACTCTCCCTACACATATCATTTAGTCAGGTTTCACATGTCACCACTTTACAACACTCCTAACAATGCACAATTCATTTTCATGGCGTACTACTACTACTTTGCCACAGTGCATGTTGCTCAATGTATATATATATATATACACATCATTATAGTGGATTTGTATCCTGCATTGAATGAAGCATACATTGTATGCTTGCTGTTACAATGACTGTTATGTATTCTTTTTTTATGTTTAGAGGCACAACATATCCATTTCCTTTTTATGTCAAAAAATATGCCATTTGCTTTGAGAAAAATGTATCACATTCTGAAGTAAATTCTCCTGACTTTAAGGAGGCATGTTTTACTGTTTGCAAAATGCAGATAAAAGTGCATGACAACTCCATTCTTTATAAGATCAGGCTGCATTACACAGATCAGCTGAATAAGACAAATATCTGAGGAATAGAGTGCATGAATTTGTAACAAGTTACATGCAAATATATGCTAAAGACGTTTTCTTATCTCCATTTTGAATAGTCTTAATTGCAATATAATGAAAGGTGCTAAGTAATTAGAATGCCAAAACATGACAAAGTTAAAGTTGCAAAGAAATACTGAACATTTTCATTATGCTTTGTGCTGTCAATAACAATATTTTGAAGACATTTTACTATTTCATAGCATTACTAAAAATGTATTGATGCATAATACATACTATTCATTTTATAATATCTGCATGGTGGTCACTAGATCCTGTTTGGTAGAACCTGCAAAGTGTATGAATGTGTGAATTAAAGGTAGCCTACCCATGGTTACATTAACCACTTCAGGGCCGAGGGCTTACACCCCCCTAGTGACCAGACCATTTTTTCACAACACAGGGTTGTGCAGCTTGATCAGGTTGCTGCACAGCCCTACAACTAAGCACACACATGAATTTAACCTCCTTTTATTGTCCTTAACAGGACATTCTTTTGGAGGTGTCTGATCGCTCCTGTGATCCTGTGTTTTTTTTTTTTTTTTATCACGCTACACAGTGCTTGAGTTTACCTCCCCCCTCCCTCTCCTTCTCACCCCCTTGCCCTGTCCTGATTTGATTAGGACGGCAATCCGTCTTCTTCTCCGCCGATCTTCTTCTTCTCGATCCCCTGCCACCCTGAGGGACAGCCGAGTGTCCCTTGTGCAGTGCTGCACTAGATAGCAGGCGCTGTACAGATGTAAACAAAGGGGATTTCTTTCCCCTTTCATTTACTAATGGCCTGCTGGACACGATCGCAGCTAGCAGGGTGATCATGGAGAGGAGCTCCGTGAACCGACAAGGAACGTTCGCGCATGCGCGCACGTATTCCCTGCTAAACTGCAGCTCCAGGACTCGCCACCAATCGGATTTAGTGGTCCTGGGGCTGCTGCCGCGTTCTCGCCCATTGGCGGGACGTGGTCATTAGGTAGTTAAAGGGAATCTGAAGTGAGAAGAATATGGAGGCTGCCATCTTCATTCTCTAATAAACAACTCAAGTTGCCTAATTGTTCTGCTGTTGCTCTGCCTCTAACACTGTAGGTCACTGGTCAGAATGAGCATGCTGATCAGATGTTCTGACTCAGGTCTGACTCCACTGACTGCATGCTTGTGGGTTTGTTGCTCAAAAATACAAAAGCCTAATGCTCAGCATGAAAGCCAGGCAACTGGCATTGTTTATAGGGAATGGAGATGGCAGCCTCCATATTCCTCCTCTCACTTCAGGTTCCCTTTAAAGCTTTTACAGAAAACCCAGTATTTCTAATTCTTAAGCCCTGGAACACTATTTTACTGTCTGTGATGTATAGTAAACTAAACTAATGGCTATCAAGAAACTTTTTTCAAACAATAGTTCCTTCTACAAAGAATACAGAGATTTGGTTATTGTATTGGTTGTCGGCATGTTATGTTCCTACATACGCGCATAACAGGTAACCATTTTGTTCTATACGGTCTTTCCTCAATGATTTATTGGCAGACCAAATAAATGCATAGGATGCCATTCAACAAACCTAAACATTTTTAGCTGTAGCCATTTGTCACCCACAGCTACCTTGGCATCAAGTACTTGTCAACCACTGTTACTTGGCTCCCTGTACTTGGCACACATTGCTACTTCGGCACCCAGTACTTGTCACTCACTATTGCCTGGCACCCATAATTTGTCACTTACTGTTCCTTGGCACCTAGTAATTATCACCACCTACTACTTTGGTACCTGCTAATTGTGCCCAATATTATTAAGAAGCACCCAGGACTTGTCACCAACTATTAGTTGGCACCTAGTGTTTTTCATTCACTACTACGTCACCCTAAAGTACTTTTCACCCACTTGTTGACACATACTACTTGTCTTTTACTTAAAATGTGGTTGCCCAGTATTAGCACCAGTGTGTGTGTGCGCGTGTGTGTGTGTGCGCGTGTGTGTGTGTGCTCATATGTATGTTTGTGTGTTTCTGTGTGTAAGTGGAAAAGTAGTAGTAGGCATCACCCAACCATCAAAGTGTGACATGCTTGTGGTTGATGTCCCTCTGTCTCCAGGAACTGCAGTTAATCCAAGAGAAGAAACCCAGCACTGTCTTCGGCCTGGTGCACATCAAAACCCGCTAGCAGATCCGCAAAATGCTAGCAGATTTTGAAACGCTTTTTCTTCTTTTTCTGTAGCGTTTCAGCTAGCATTTTGCGGTTTTGTGTAGCGGTTTTGGTGTAGTAGATTTCATATATTGTTACAGTAAAGCTGTTACTGAACAGCTTCTGTAACAAAAACGCCAGCAAAACCGCTCTGAACAGGCGTTTTTCAGAACGGGTTGCGTTTTTCCTATACTTAACATTGAGGCAGAAATGCATCCGAAATCCAAAAAATGCCTCACCCGGGAGGATTCGTTTCTGCAAAACGCCTCCCGCTCTGGTGTGCAAGAAAAACAAAAGATTGCTTTCCTAAAACAGAAAGAATTTGCGATAATTCAGGTTGGAGTGAGCTTGAGATGTCTCCCAGAGCAACACTGCTGAATATATGCAAATTAACCATTGTACCCTTAGAAGCTAAACACACCTCCAGAACCGCTGGAATGCAATGATGTGTCAGCTTGTTAATTTGTACAGAGCCATAATAATCCAACATGCATACAGACTGTTTCACATTGTTTGATCCTCATCAGTGCATGGCATGGATTAATTTGGCTCTATGGAGTAGGGCTTGTGAATCCGAGAGGCACAGACTAACCAGCAAGCTCATGGTGACCCAGAACTCATTGGAGTGTGTAAGGGACTACAATGGTCCTAAAAGCCCCCTTACAAAGATGTTAAGAAAAACAAAAGATTGCTTTCCTAAAACAGAAAGAATTTGCGATAATTCAGGTTGGAGTGAGCTTGAGATGTCTCCCAGAGCACCACTGCTGGATATATGCAAATTGTGTGCACCACCCCATTGAGATACATTGACCAAGCGGATCCAGAAACGCTGAAGAAGCCGCTCGGTGTGCAGCAGCCCTTCAAGTGTATTTCAAGCTCTTTCTTTATTTAAAGCATCAAGAATATAACAAAGGGCAAGTTTGTGCAACGTTTCCAGAGGAGCAACCTCTCTTTTTCAAGCTAACAAGCCCACTAACAGTATACAAACACAATCAGCTTAAGGCCTCTTGCACACTGCACGCGATTCCGATTCAGATTCTGCTTTTTAATCTGTTTTTACATCAGATTCAGATTCCGATTTGCAGTGTGCAGGGAGCAAACTGCAAATCAGAATCTGAATCGGATGTAAAAACTGATTAAAAAGCGGAATCTGAATCGGAATCACTTGCAGTGTGCAAGAGGCCTAAAACAGTGTGTGCTCCTGACAGTAGCCAATCAGAATGGCCTGGACGCCCTGTCGTCTACCAGTCAGGTTAAGTTCCTGCAAAAAGACCTCCCATCTAGTGGAGGACCTATGCAGTTCAATATTTACAAAGAGCTATGCACACCTTAATATAAATAGCACTTGTAACTTCAAATATGGGGTGCTGAGACTATAAACCAGGCCTGTAATAGGCCCTACACAACCAGTATATATACAAATGACTCGCACACCAGCCCAAAAGTATATGCAAAAAGGTTGTTTGTATTCAAAAAGAGCCCATACAAAATATACAATGTGAAAGGTTACAGCAAATAGAACATAAATGAACAAAGGAGCAAGTGAGATTAGCAGCAGTTACACATAAGGGGTCTCATATCAAACATAAGCATACATGATTGATACAGAAAGCTATACATCAGAAAGTTCCTAGTGCAATCATTAACTATGAGAGCCCCATAATGCAGAATATATACCCTGACAGCGCATCGTTTTGGAAGTGCTTCTTCGTCAGAGAGTATATAAAAAATGGAATAACACAGCATCCGGAAGCAGCCGGAAGGTTATTCCATTTTGTATATACTCTCCGTCGAAGGAGCACTTCCGAAACGGCGCACTAGGAACTTTAACGTTTCACATTGTATATTTTGTATGGGTTCTTTTTTAATACAAACCACCTTTTTGCATATACTTTTGGGCTGGTGTGTGAGTCATTTGTGTATATATACTGGACCTATGCAGTTCCCCCATCAGGTCCTCCACTAGATGGGAGGTCTTTTTGCAGGAACTTAACCTGATTGGCAGACGACAGGGCGTCCAGGCCATTCTGATTGGCTCCTGTCAGGAGCACACACACTATTTAAAACCGATTGTGTTTGTATGCTGTTAGAGAACTTGTTAGCTTGAAAAAGAGAGGTTTTTCCCCTCGAAACGTCGCACAGACTTGCCCTTTGTTATATTTTTGATGCTTTAAATAAAGAAAGAGCTTGAAATACACTTGAAGATGGTGCTGGATCTATTCTCTTGGATTATCTTTCTGTGTGTAAGTGTATGTGTGAGTTCCTGTGTGTCTGTATGTAAGTAAGTGCGTATGTTCATGTGTCTGTTTTTGTGCAGGTGTGTGTGTGTGTGTGTGTGTGTGTGTGTGTGTGTGTGTGTGTGTGTGTGTGTGTGTGTGTGTGTGTGTGTGTGTGTGTGTGTGTGTGTGTGTGTGTGTGTGTGTGTGTGTGTGTGTGTGTGTCAGCGTGTGTGTGTGTGTCAGCGTGTGTGTGTGTCAGCGTGTGTGTGTGTCAGCAGTACAGTTTGCTTTGCTGGGGGTACTAAATAGGTCTGCACCCGACTGTGGCAATCGCAGAGATTTTCAATGAGTTTCTTTTTAATCTGCATTTCTTTTATCAGAGACCATCCATAATAAAAAAAAATTAATACGTCTGTGCAGAGCTACCTGTTTTAGGAAATGAAGCACCATATTTTATTAAATACCATCAGGGTGATCACTGACACCTTTGCATGTCATATAATTTTTCATAAATCATAAGCTTAATTCCCCATATGGAAAATCCACTTATACTCCTGCTGCTGATTAGTAAATGCCTATGGTCAGCGGATCCATGGAATTAAGCAGAATGACATCCTTAGGCAAATAATCAGACAAGGTAGTAATATAAAAGAGGACACTACTGCATAGTCAAAGTATAAAGAGCGAATGTATAATTGAGCCTCGGGGAATATAAAACATTATTAGGGAATAGAGATGCTTAAGAGGCATGGGCTGAGGCATTAATAGAAAGCTATAAAAGGGTCAAGCAGGGGAGCAGCACGTCTCGGAGAGTGAAAGAATACATATCTAATAAGAATAAACATCATGTAATTTCCTCTAATGTCACAGCATCCTTTCTCAGATTTATGTGCTCTACAACGAAGCAATAATGTGACAGTAATACATTTCTGCCAACAAGAACCTCATAACACAGTTGTGTGTAATCTGAATGTGGAATGGGGTTTGGTCCCAGGTCTCTAAGAGATATTATTTATCACAAAGTGAATACTGGGTGGAATACGTGACAGAGCGCAGAAAACAGATGAAATGTGCTGTTATTGTACAGCTACAACATTTGCTGCCATGCTATAATTAGTAAACAGCATATACTCTTTGAAGTTTACAAAGGGAACCTGTGCCACAAGAAAGGAGAAGGTTACATTTTTTAAGTGCTAGGTGTAGTCATACATAAAGGTGCTTACAATAGTGAAACATTTCAGCCAAATCAGTAGCATGTTATACGTTAAAGCGAACCGAGCACCAATTTTAGCACCCAGGACATCTTAATAGCACATTAAAAATGCATGCTTACAATGTGGCTCGTTAATGAAAAAAAAAACCTCTTCCATTTTACCTCTTCTTTTTACATTTAAAAGTTTAGCATAGGCTTTTCTTACCCTACTTTTGCAGATGGCAGGGCCTGCCCGACCGCAGAAATTTCAGGCAGATAAGGATTGCTGTAATTATTTTATTGCACACATTAGCAAAGTGAAAACAAAAGCTTTCATCAGCAGGGGGTTCGGAGATAATACTCTGTGCTTCAAAGAGTTTAGAGAAGTCAAAGATGTTATCTTCACACCTGCCCCTGGATAAATAAGGGCTGCTAGACGAGGAGGGGGGAACATGGCAGCTCCTATAGCTATTAGAAACCAGTAGAAACGGCAGGAAAAATATGGTGCTTAGTTCCCTTTAAAGCAAAACTCAGCCAGCTACTGAACAGTGCCATTTTAGACTTCACCTTGTCCATGGTAGTTTCTGAACATTGCCAGTCCTGCCATCAACTTGTACACTGAGGCACCTGTACACATGCAGGCCTTACCTTGACTTGTCTATGGAGGTACCAGAACACTGCCAGTCCTGACCTTAGCTTGTCCCTCATTGTGACTGAATAGTAATATTTCAGACCTCAGCTTGTCTATGGTGGTGTCTGAACACTACCAGTTCTGATTTTGACTTGCCCACAGTGGTACCTGAACACTGCCAGTCCTGACCTCGTTTATTCCATCATTGTGGCTAAATAGTGTTAGTTGTGACCTCCGCTTGCTCAGCATTCTGCATTGCCTGAACACTACCAGTCCTGACCTAGACTTGTACATCACCATGGCTGAACAGTGCCAGATCTGACCCCATCTTGTCCACCATGGGCCCTTATTCAATACACTTTTTCTTCTAAATTTTCTCCCAGGGGAACTTTTTTTGGTACTTTTTCAATTGGAGTGCGTTTGAAAAGTACTTCCAAGTAGAAGACAACAATTATCTCCTAGGAGAAAACCTGAGAGAAAAACTGAATGGCATGAGGCCCTTTTCTCATGGGGATATTAATCCTGTCTAAAACAAATAACTTTTCAGCACTTAGTAATAAAATGTACTGATAAAAGTTAAAAAGTACTATTAAACTTACTTCAAGCCATTTCTTTCTGGGTGGTGGCATTAAAGATGTTTCATTGATAAGGTTTGAAAATATCTCCTTGGAGAAAACTAAAGAGAACATCGAATAGGATATGGGCCTTCGTGTCTGAACAATGTGAGTCCTGACTTGGACTTGTTTTCAGCTATTACTAAAGTGAGACCAGGTGCTGTAACTTAGAAATCCTTTACAAGAATGACTGCAATGGCAAACTAGAGGTATCAGCTTATTGTCCTTTTTGGGGGTGCTCTGGTAAAGTGCAGGGCTACTTATGATTATGTGACCCCAATTCACTCCTACTGGTCCAATTACATTTGTTTCTTGACATCTCCCTCAGTAATGCTGATGAGGAGTTTATGTATCATATTTTATTGTGGATGTAAATTGAATTAGTATTCTTCCAAACATTTACTTGTGATCCAGTTGTTTCATGTGTTGTGCAGTTATCCTACATGACTCTGAAATTTTATCTCTGTAGCATTCCAATCTATAATACTGACTTTTTACATATGTCAACACATTTCTTTTTCCTTTTTTTTTGGTGATATTTCACAAAGAATGGCGCTTAGGAGTAGACTAAATGGCCACAGAGGTTATATCTAATATTGCTGGTAGACCCTGTGCTTCATGTCTGCCTTCCTTGACTAATGTCCTGTATTCTGTTGAGCTGGCACAGTAATAAGATGTGCTAGGCCTATGGAGCTTTCTGCTATGAAGTCATGGACTCATACAGTAATAGTCAATACCAGCATAAATAAGCAGTAAAGGTGATCTCATGAAAAGCATTTTTAGTTGTATTCATTTTTCTTTGGCCTCAGTATCTACTGCAATTTTCATTAATTAATAGTATTACTCACATATGTGGAAGCATGAGATCATAACTCAATGCACAGAACCCACACACAGAGCCTACATTCACTATTTTTACTCTTTGTCAAGGATTCTTTATCTGCAGTGTGTGTTGACATAAGTAGCTCATGATTCAAGATTCTAGCACTTAATTGTCATTGTGTAACACATCGAAATTAGTTTGCATGACAGCCCCAAGGAGCATAAAGGGAACATAGCGATAGTAACAAAGGAAGAAATACAGGAATTATGAGTATGCCAGGTATTTCAAAAATTTGTACACATTGTTACTTATTCCAGAGAAGATTCCGAGTTTAGTAAGTTTATGGCAGATGGGAAAAGTTGGTTTTCAGTCTGTTTGTGTGTATGCAAATTAATCTAAAATGTCTACCTAATGGAAGGAGCTCGAACAAGGCATTTCCAGGGTGAGCGTTGTCCTTGATAATTTTTTTGGCCCTTCTCATACATCGAGTCTTATACAAGAGCTGAAGTGACAGTAGTCCAGTGCTGAAAATGACTTCTGCTGTTTTAACAACTCGCAGCAGGGCTTCTTTACCAGTCTTGTTGCAGCTGTTGTACCAGGCCAGCATTTTTTTTCTTTCACTGTACTATGAGCTGTATGAATGAGATGTCCTGGATAATTGACATAGATAGAGCCGCCATTTAGGGTGAAGAGACCAACCTATTAAAATGCGGGAACACAAAAGTATATAGTTGCATATGGTCTTTATGGAAAAAAATTTCTTAGTTCACATTAGAATTTCTTTCCGGATCGGAACTAGAATGTATACTGTACAAACGGAACGGATGTGAAAGGATCCAATGTTAACCTATGGATCCATTTACATGCGTCCGTTGGTATGGATACGTTCTGCATGTTCCGTTCCCCGGACCTAAAAATTTCAGCAGGCCCTAATTTTCTGGACCGTTCTGCTTAGCGGAATGAATCTGGACAAAAAATGCAGCAGCATTGGGGCAATGTAAAATGGAATGTTTCTTCACACTATTAAAGAAATGGACTGTTCCACAGGGGATGGGGGCATGGGCCGACGCGAACCTGAGCGACGGGAGGGTGAGGGAGGATACAGCAGCTGGGCGGGTGGGCTAGAGAGGGTTTATACATACCTAATCTTTTCCGTAGCAGCCGGAGGTAGAGGCTTCCGTCTTCTTCCGCATCATGTGACTAGTCACAGCGGAAGAAGCGGAAGCCTCTACCGCCGGCTGCTATGGAAGATTAGGTATGTATTGCCGAGTGAAAACATATCCGATCAATCATTGATCAGATCCGTTTTCACTATGTGATCCGGGCCACGGACAGAGCCATCCGGTGAAGCGGAGACTGGATTCGCTCACCGGATCCTTTTGGCTCATAAACACAATATGAACCGGGCCTTAATGGCTACCAAATGCTTCAGTTTTGCACAAGCTTTTTTTATGGCTGGACACCTAGATTTTGGAGACTCAGAAACCAATTTCTGTCTCCAATGCATAAAGAAAAGAGTTTGACTTAGCTGTACAACAACTCAAAAAGAAAAGAGAGGAAAAAAAGAAAGAAAAAGAAAACTTCTCTAGAAAAGAAAACTTCTCTATAAGAAATTAGAGAGCTGAATAAAATACTCTGTCTCTCGGATTAGAAGTATCCATATCAGAAAGTGATCATCATGACAAAAGAACTAATCTGTTTCATCTGAGTTTCTACACCAATTTAAATACCTAAACGTTTTTCAACTTTGTTACTATCTCGTATTTCTCTCAACTTGGCAAGGTGTGTGAAATAGTGGGTATTGCTATATCCATGGCAGACTCTGCACCTGCTTCTGTGCCATGCAGCACAGGAGGTCCAGGTATAGGTAACTTGATAGAGATTTTTACAGGTTGCAAGGGCAACAAAGGAGTTTACATGTATCAGTTTTAGTAATAAAAATCTAATATGTTGCACTATATTGTTTGGTACTGTTTTACAATAAACCTCTTGATATAAATGTTTTTGAAGTACTAGACTGTTATGGGCTGACTCCCAGTACATGCTGTGCACAGGGTCACACACTGACACTAAAAATTGCACCTTAGATAGTGTACACTAGTGTTGCGCCGACATTTGCATAATTTTGTGTTTCCGTAATTACGGACGCAAATTTTGCCTATACGTTGCAAATTCGTAATTTTGTAATTGCCATACAAACCATAATTCAGAATTCTGTAAGCCTAATTTCCATTGCGTAATTACACGTTTCGCCGCAAATTCAATTTCGGGTTTTCTATAGAAAGTACGTTATTTTAATGACGAAAATGGACGTAATTTCATTTTTGATAGTAATTATGCAAATTTAGGTAATGACTAAACTCAGGAAAGTCACTCATTGATTCCAATTACTGATTGCAATTACTGATAATGCAAAGGCCTCTGCACGTGCTGTAGCTTTAAATGTATTAGGAGGCTCTACCCTTAAAGAGACACTGAAGCGAGAATAAATCTCGCTTCAGTGCTTATATTCAGCAGGGGCTTGTGTGCCCCTGCTAAAACGCCGCTATCCCGCGGCTAAACGGGGGTCCCTTACCCCCCAAATCCCCCCCTTCAAAATCTACGACCAACTTGGTCGTAGATTTTGCTGCTGTTGAGGCAGGGCTAACTGCTGCAGCCCTGCCTCTCAGCGCTGTCTATCAGCGGTGCATCGCCGCCTCTCCCCCGCCTCTCTCAGCGAAGGAAGACTGAGAGGGGCGGGGGAGAGGCGGAGATACGTGCTGACAGACGAGCGTGAGGCAGGGCTGCGACCATTAGCCATGCCTCAATGCGGAAGTGATCCCCCGCTGCACGGAGGGGATTTTGGGAGGTAAGGGACCCCGTTTAGCCGTGGGATAGCTACGTTTTAGCAGGGGCACACATGCCACTGCTGAATATAAGAGCTGAAGCGAGATTTATTCTCACTTCAGTGTCTCTTTAACCAGTTTATGACCGCGTCACGCCGACGGGCGTGGCCGCGGCGGCAGCCCCAGGACCGCCTAACGCCGATTGGCGTAAAGTCCTGGGGCTGTAATTTGCTGCGCGCGCATCCCATGCTCGGAGGGCGGAGCTCCGCCCCCTCTTCAGTCTCCGAGCGACTATTGGCGCTCGGAAGACTGTTAGACGGCGATCACGTCGTCTATTTACACTGTGCAGCGCTGCGATCAGCAGCAGCGCTGCACTGGCGACAGCCGTGTGACACGGCTGTCCCCTGGGGGACAAGAGACCGATCGGCTCTCATAGGCAGAAGCCTATGACAGCCGATCGCCGTAATTGGCTGGCTGGCTGTGGGGAGGGAATAGTTTTAAAGAAACAGGGATTTTCCCCAAAAAACAAAAATATTTATTATAAAAAACAAACAAACATGGGGGAGCGATCAGACCCCACCAACAGAAAGCTCTGTTGGTGGGGACCAACAGAGAACTCTGTTGGTAGTGAGAAAAGGGGGGGGGGGGGAATCACTTGTGTGCAGTGGCCAATTTTACTAAAAATGGCCTGGTCACTAGGGGGTTTAGCCCTGCAGTCCTCAAGAGGTTAATGGGAACCTGAAGTGAGGAAAATTGTTTAAAATAAACATGACGCAGCTGCAAATTAGTATTACATACTTACCTCCCCATCAGTTCCTCTCATAGGCTCACCATTTTCTTCTTACAGTGATCCCTTCCAGTTCTGACAAGATTTTGTCAGAAGAGAAATATACCAGTTGCTGTTATATATCGGCAGCTGGCAGTTACAACTGAATGAGCAAGGTAATGTCCATGTTTCTCTATGGCTCAAGTGGGTGATATTACAGTTTAACACTGTGTTGACCAGGAAGCTGGGATGGGGTAATGGCTATTTTTAAAATGGAGGACGGAGTAATCCATTGATCACAGTAGACAAATAGGACGCAGGAGAGGAGAAAGAGATTGAGGAGTAGAAAACACAGGAGGTAAGTATGAACTACGTATGGTTATTTTGACTTTTTATTTTCAGTTCAAGTTCTCTTTAAGACAGGTGCTCTTTGCGAAGGTGCACTTAGCGGTCATGCATACTGAGACACTTGGTTTTGGGCCTCGCAATATGTGATAATGCAAAGGTCTCTACACATGCTGTTGCTTTTAATGTATCAGGAGACTCTACCTGCAGCCACTTCAAATAAAGGTGCTCTTTGTAAAGGTGCACTTAGCGGTCATGCATGCTGAGACACTCGGTTTTGGGCCTGGCAATATCTGATAATGCAAAGGTCCCTGCACGTGTTGCTACTTTAAATGTATCAGGAGGCTCTGGACTGGAACACAATTTCGAGAACGGCTGAATTTCCACATTAACTACTTCCCGACCGCCGTATATACAATTGGCGGCCGGGAAGTGGACGCCGCAAGGACCGCCGTATTGACAAAATGCGGCGGTCCTTGTATGGGCATGGGTGGAGCGATCGCGTCAACCGTGACGCGATCCTCCGCCTCCGCCTGGCGCCGCTCACCCGCCGCAACATCCCGCCGGCCATACGGAAGCGCCGGCGGGATGTTAACCCGACGATCGCCGCATACAAAGTGTATAATACACTTTGTAATGTTTACAAAGTGTATTATACAGGCTGCCTCCTGCCCTGGTGGTCCCAGTGTCCGAGGGACCACCAGGGCAGGCTGCAGCCACCCTAGTCTGCACCAAGCACACTGATTTCCCCCCCCCCCCTGCCCCAGATCGCCCACAGCACCCATCAGACCCCCCCCTGCCCACCCCCCAGACCCCTGTTTGCACCCAATCACCCCCCTAATCACCCATCAATCACTCCCTGTCACTATCTGTCAACGCAATTTTTTTTTTTATCCCCCCCTGCCCCCTGCTCCCTCCTGATCACCCCCCCACCCCTTAGATTCTCCCCAAACCCCCCCCCCCCCAGCTCTTCGTCAGAAACAGCTGGTGGTAGAGTCTGGCACCATGTATCGCCACCTATGTACAGCCAGCCAACTTGCCCTTCAGCATCAGCTGCTAAGGTCCCCATAGTGCCCATATCCCAGGGTGGCTCAGCGGTGTGGACATTTTTTAATGTGTGTGCCTCAGATCGGACCAAAGCCATCTGTTCGCTCTGCCAACAAAAATTGAGCCGTGGAAAGGCCAACACTCACGTAGGGACAAGTGCCTTACGAAGGCACCTGGAGAAAAGGCACAAACAGCAATGGGATGGCCACCTGAGCAAAAGCAGCAGCAGCACACAAAAGCAAAGCCACCCTCCTTCTCCTCTTCCTCCTCCATCAGGTGCATTATCTGCTTCTGCGGCTTTCTCCCTTCCACCTTCACAGGCACCCTCCTCCACTCCGCCTCTGCCCTTGAGCGATTCCTGCTCCTCTGCCCACAGCAGCAGTCAGGTGTCCGTGAAGGAAATGTTTGAGCGGAAGAAGCCAATTTCGGCCAGTCACCCCCTTGCCCGGCGTCTGACAGCTGGCGTGGCGGAACTGTTAGCTCGGCAGCTGTTACCATACCGGCTGGTGGACTCTGAGGCCTTCCGTAAATTTGTGGCCATCGGAACACCGCAGTGGAAGATGTCAGGCCGCACTTATTTTTCGAGAAAGGCCATACCCCAACTGCACCGTGAAGTTGAGAGGCAAGTGGTGTCATCTCTTGCGAAGAGCGTTGGGTCAAGGGTACACCTGACCACGGATGCCTGGTCTGCCAAGCACGGGCAGGGCCGCTACATTACCTACACAGCCCATTGGGTGAACCTGGTGGTGAACGATGGCAAGCAGGGCGCAGCGGACCAAATTGTGACACCTCCACGGCTTGCAGGCAGGCCTCCTGCCACCTCCTCTCCTCCTGCTACATGCTCTTCGCTGTCCTCCTCCTCCTTGGCTGAGTGGCAGTTCTCCTCTCCAGCTACACAGCCCCAGCTCCGCAGGGCCTATGCTGCATGCCAGGTAAGCGGTGTCACGCCATCTTAGATATGTCTTGTCTCAAAGCGGAGAGTCACACTGGAGCAGCTCTCCTGGCTGCTCTTAAGAAACAGGTGGATGAGTGGCTGACCCCGCACCACCTGGAGATAGGCAACGTGGTGTGCGACAACGGCAGTAATCTGCTTGCCGCTTTGCATATGGGGAAGCTGACACACATACCCTGCATGGCACATGTCATGAATCTAGTGGTTCAAAGATTTGTGGCAAAGTACCCTGGCTTAGCGAATGTTCTGAAGCAGGCCAGGAAGTTCTGTGGGCATTTGAGGCTGTCTTACACAGCCATGGCACGCTTTGCGGAAATTCAGCGCAAAAACAACATGCCGGTGAGACGCCTCATTTGCGATAGCCCGACTCGCTGGAACTCGACCCTGCTCATGTTCTCCCGCCTGCTAGAACAGAAGAAAGCCGTGACCCACTACCTCTACAACTACAGTAGAATGAAACAGTCTGGGAAGATGGGGATGTTCTGGCCCGACAACTGGACACTGATGGAAAATGCATGCAGGCTCATGCGGCCATTTGAGGAGGTGACCAACCTGGTGAGCCGCAGTGAGGGCACCATCAGCGACTTAATTCCCTACGCTTACTTCTTGGAGCGTGCTGTGCGTAGAGTGGCAGATGAAGCTGTGAATGAGCGTGACCAGGAACCGTTACGGCAGGAACAGGCATGGGACCAATTTTCATCAGACCCAGCTGTTTCCTCAACACCTGCACCAGCACAGAGGGGGGAGGAGGAGGAAGAAGAGAAGTCGTGTGCAGAAGACGAGTCAGACTCAGAGGATGATGAGCAAGGTGTTTCTTTGGGGGAGGAGGAGGAGGAGGAGGAGGAGGAGGGGACAGCGGCAGGAGAACAACCTCAGCAGGCATCGCAAGGGGCTTGTGCTGCTCAACCTTCCCGTGGTATTGTTCGCGGCTGGGGGGAGGAGGTTGACTTACCTGACGTCACTGAGGAAGAGCAAGAGGAGATGGAGGGTACTGGATCCGACTTTGTGCAGATGTCGTCTTTTATGCTGTCCTGCCTGTTGAGGGACCCCCGTATAAAAAACCTCAAGGGGAATGAGCTGTACTGGGTGGCCACACTACTAGACCCTCGGTACAGGCACAAAGTGGCGGACCTGTTACCAACTCACCGGAAGGTAGAAAGGATGCAGCACATGCAGAACCAGCTGTCAACTATGCTTTACAATGCCTTTAAGGGTGATGTGACGGCACAACGCCAGCAAGGTACCACTGCCACTAATCCTCCTCCCGTGTCCACGCAGTCAAAGACAGGACGCTCCAGCGATCTCATGGTGATGTCGGACATGCGGACGTTCTTTAGTCCAACGCCTCGCCATAGCCCTTCTGGATCCACCCTCCACCAACGCCTGGAACGGCAGGTAGCCGACTACCTGGCCTTAAGTGTGGATGTAGACACTGCTGTGAACAGCGATGAGGAACCCTTGAACTACTGGGTGCGCAGGCTTGACCTGTGGCCAGAGCTGTCCCAATTTGCCATCCAACTTCTCTCCTGCCCTGCCGCAAGCGTCCTGTCAGAAAGGACCTTCAGCGCAGCTGGAGGCATTGTCACAGAGAAGAGAAGTCGCCTAAGTCACAAAAGTGTTAAGTACCTCACCTTTATCAAAATGAATGAGGCATGGATCCCGGAGGGCTGCTGCCCGCCCCAAGACTAAGTCAGTCCCCGCACACACAGCATCTCTGCCTGCACGCCGTGTGACTGGCTGCCTGGCCTGCCCCAAGAAGACTAAGTCGCTCCCAGTCCCTCCACACAGCATGTCTGCCTGCAGGCCGCTTGACTACCTTCTCCGCCACCACCAACAGGGTCCGGGACTCCAGGCGGATTGCTGAATTTTTTAGGCCGCTGCTAGCAGCGGCCGCTGTAATAATTTTTCTGGTGCGTGAACATGACTGCCTAATTTTCTGGCTGCACTGCGGGCAGCTGCAACAACAAAAGAAAAGGCATGTACATGCGCCCATTCCCCTTCGTGATCATTACCTTGCCGTGGTGAAGGGGCTTGCGTATCACAATGAAGCAATGACCGGCGCCTAGATGAGTGTCTCGGGGGGCACACCCACGATAATAAGGTCGTTGCCTCATTGTGGTCAGACCAAATTTGATCAGCTGGACAGTCACTGTTCTGTCATTCAGCTACATCAGCCAGGCGACCATATGGGCTGTAAAGCCACCAAAACCTGCACTCTCGCCATGGTGCGCACCAGTCCAGCACGGCCGTCACTACACAAACAGCTGTTTGCGGTGCGTTACACAGTGAGTTTGGTGTGTCAGTGTGAAGCAGTACCTTAATTACACTACCTGATTGATGTATACACATGCAAGATGTTTGAAAGCACTTTAGGCCTGTCATTTAGCATTCAATGTGATTTCTGCCCTTAAAACGCTGCTTTGCGTCAAATCAAGATTTTTCCTCGGGACTTTTGGCATGTATCCCACTCCGCCATGCCCCCCTCCAGGTGTTAGACCCCTTGAAACATCTTTTCCATCACTTTTGTGGCCAGCATAATTATTTTTTTTTTCAAAGTTCGCATCCCCATTGAAGTCTAATGCGGTTCGCGAACTTTAACGCGAACCGAACCTTCCGCGGAAGTTCGCGAACCAGGTTCGCGAACCTAAAATCGGAGGTTCGGCCCAACTCTACCCATCAATCACCCATCAATCACCCCCTATCACCACCTGTCACTGTTACCCATCAGATCAGACCCTAATCTGCCCCTTGCGGGCACCCAATCGCCCGCCTACACGCTCAGATTGCCCTCAGACCCCCCCTTATCAATTCGCCAGTGCAATATTTACATCTGTTCTCCCCTGTAATAACCCACTGATTACCTGTCAATCACCTATCAATCACCCATCAATCACCCCGTGTCACTGCCACCCATCAATCACCCGCTGTCACTGCCACCCATCAATCAGCCCCTAACCTGCCCCTTGCGGGCAATCTGATCACCCACCCACACCAATAGATCGCCCGCTGATCCGACGTCCGATCACCTCCCAAGTGCAGTGTTTACATCTGTTCTCTACCCTAAACACCCACTAATTACCCATCAATCACCCCCTGTCACTGCTACCTATCAGATTAGACCCCTATCTGCCCCTAGGGCACTCAATCACCCGCCCACACCCTCAGAATGCCCTCAGACCCCAGCCCTGATCACCTCGTCAGTGCATTGCTTGCATCTATTCCCCCCTCTAATCACACCTTGAGACACCCATCAATCACCTCCTGTCACCCCCTAGCACACCTACCCATCAGATCAGGCCCCAATTTGCCCCGTGTGGGCTCCTGATCACTCGGCCAAACCCTCAGATCCCCCTCAGACCCCCTTCCGATCACCTCCCCAGTGCATTGATTGCATCTATTTTCCCCTCTAACCACCCCCTGAGACACCCATCAATCACCTCCTGTCACCCCCCTAGCACTCCTATCCATCAGATCAGGCCCAATACAACCTGTCATCTAAAAGGCCACCCTGCTTATGACCAGTTCCACAAAATTCGCCCCCTCATAGACCACCTGTCATCAAAATTTGCAGATGCTTATACCCCTGAACAGTCATTTTGAGACATTTGGTTTCCAGACTTCTCACGGTTTTGGGCCTGTAAAATGCCAGGGCGGTATAGGAACCCCACAAGTGACCCCATTTTAGAAAAAAAGACACCCCAAGGTATTCTGTTAGGTGTATGACGAGTTCATAGAAGATTTTAGTTTTTGTCAAAAGTTAGCGGAAATTGGTTTTTATTGGTTTTTTTTTCACAAAGTGTCATTTTTCACTAACTTGTGACAAAAAATAAAATCTTCTATGAACTCGCCATACACCTAACGGAATACCTTGGGGTGTCTTCTTTCTAAAATGGGGTCACTTGTGGGATTCCTATACTGCCCTGGCATTTTAGGGGCCCTAAACCGCGAGGAGTAGTCTAGAAAACAAATGCCTCAATATGACCTGTGAATAGGACGTTGGGCCCCTTAGCGCACCTAGGCTGCAAAAAAGTGTCACACATGTGGTACCGCCGTACTCAGGAAAAGTAGTATAATGTGTTTTGGGGTGTATTTTTACACATACCCATGCTGGGTGGGAGAAATTTCTATGTAAATGGACAATTGTGTGTAAAAAAATCAAACAATTGTCATTTACAGAGATATTTCTCCCACTTAGCATGGGTATGTGTAAAAATACACCCCAAAACGCATTATACTACTTCTCCTGAGTACGGCGGTACCACATGTGTGGCACTTTTTTACACCCTAAGTACGCTAAGGGGCCCAAAGTCCAATGAGTACCTTTAGGATTTCACAGGTCATTTTGCGACATTTGGTTTCAAGACTACTCCTCACGGTTTAGGGCACCTAAAATGCCAGGGCAGTATAGGAACCCCACAAATGACCCCATTCTAGAAAGAAGACACCCAAAGGTATTCCGTACGGAGTATGGTGAGTTCATAGAAGATTTTATTTTTTGTCACAAGTTAGCGGAAAATGACACTTTGTGAAAAAAAAACAATTAAAATCAATTTCCGCTAACTTGTGACAAAAAAATAAAAACTTCTATGAACTCACCATACTCCTAACGGAATACCTTGGGGTGTCTTCTTTCTAAAATGGGGTCATTAGTGGGGTTCCTATACTGCCCTGGCATTTTAGGGGCCCTAAACCGTGAGGAGTAGTCTTGAAACAAAAATGACCTGTGAAATCCTAAAGGTACTCATTGGACTTTGGGCCCCTTAGTGCAGTTAGGGTGCAAAAAAGTGCCACACATGTGGTATCGCCGTACTCTGGAGAAGTAGTATAATGTGTTTTGGGGTGTATTTTTACACATACCCATGCTGGGTGGGAGAAATACCTCTGTAAATGACAATCTTTTGATTTTTTTACACACAATTGTCCATTTACAGAGGTATTTCTCCCCCCCAGCATGGGTATGTGTAAAAATACACCCCAAAACACATTGTACTACTTCTCCCGAGTATGGCGATACCACATGTGTGGCACTTATTTGCACCCTAACTGCGCTAAAGGGCCCAAAGTCCAATGAGTACCTTTAGGATTTCACAGGTCATTTTGAGAAATTTCGTTTCAAGACTACTCCTCACGGTTTAGGGCCCCTAAAATGCCAGGGCAGTATAGGAACCCCACAAATGACCCCATTTTAGAAAGAAGACACCCCAAGGTATTCCGTTAGTAGTATGGCGAGTTCATAGAAGATTTTATTTTTTGTCACAAGTTAGCGGAAATTGATTTTAATTGTGTTTTTTCACAAAGTGTCATTTTCCGCTAACTTTTGACAAAAAATAAAATCTCCTATGAACTCACCATACTCCTAACGGAATACCTTGGGGTGTCTTCTTTCTAAAATGGGGTCATTTGTGGGGTTCCTATACTGCCCTGGCATTTTAGGGGCCCTAAACCGTGAGGAGTAGTCTTGAAACGAAATTTCTCAAAATGACCTGTGAAATCCTAAAGGTACTCATTGGACTTTGGGCCCTTTAGCGCAGTTAGGGTGCAAAAAAGTGCCACACATGTGCTATCGCCGTACTCAGGAGAAGTAGTATAATGTGTTTTGTGGTGTATTTTTACACATACCCATGCTGAGTGGGAGAAAGATCTCTGTAAATGGACAATTGTGTGTAAAAAAAATTAACAAATTGTCATTTACAGAGATATTTCTCCCACCCAGCATGGGTATGTGTAAAAATACACCCCAAAACACATTATACTACTTCTCCTGAGTACGGCAATACCACATGTGTGGCACTTTTTTGCAGCCTAACTGCGCTAAGGGGTACAAAGTCCAATGAGCACCTTTAGGCTTTACAGGGGTGCTTACAATTTAGCACCCCCCAAAATGTCAGGACAGTAAACACACCCCACGAATGACCCAATTTTTGAAAGTAGACCCTTCAAGGTATTCAGAGAGAGGCATGGTGAGTCCGTGGCAGATTTCATTTTTTTTTGTCGCAAGTTAGAAGAAATGGAAACTTTTTTTTTTCTCTCACAAAGTGTCATTTTCCGCTTACTTGTGACAAAAAATAATATCTTCTATGAACTCACTATGCCTCTCAGTGAATACTTTGGGATGTCTTCTTTCCAAAATGGGGTAATTTGGGGGGTATTTATACTATCCTGGAATTCTAGCCCCTCATGAAACATGACAGGGGGTCAGAAAAGTCATAGATGCTTGAAAATGAGAAAATTCACTTTTTGCACCATAGTTTGTAAACGCTATAACTTTTACCCAAACCAATAAATATACACTAAATGGGTTTTTTTTAATCAAAAACATGTTTGTCCACATTTTTCACGCTGCATGTATACAGAAATTTTACTTTATTTGAAAAATGTCAGCACAGAAAGTTAAAAAAATCATTTTTTTGCCAAAATTCATGTCTTTTTTGATGAATATAATTAAAAGTAAAAATCGCAGGAGCAATCAAATAGCACCAAAAGAAAGCTTTATTAGTGACAAGAAAAGGAGCCAAAATTCATTTGGGTGGTAGGTTGTATGAGCGAGCAATAAACCGTGAAAGCTGCAGTGGTCTGAATGGAAAAAAAGTGGCCGGTCCTTAAGGGGTAGAAAGCCCTAGGTCCTCAAGTGGTTAAACACAGAATTCCGTTAAGAAAATGATTGCAATTATGAAAAATGATTGTAATCACAAAATTCTGCATAAACGCAAAATTTCAAATTTTTGATTATGGCCATAATCATATTTTCACGAATTATGCAAAATTTCACGTAATCATAAATAGGTAATCACTACTAATGCTGGGTACACACTATGAGATTTTATGGTCGATTTACTGTCAGATCGATTATTTCCAACATGTTCGGTTTGCTTTCCGATCGATTTCCGAGTATTTTCCGATCGATTTCCTATTCAAGTTAACAGAAATCGATCGGAAAATACTCGGAAATCGATCGGAAAGCAAATCGAACATGTTGGAAATAATTGATCTGACAATAAATCGACCATAAAAATCTCAGTGTGTACCCAGCATTTTGTACACTTGCTGGGTAGGTCTGTAAGATCATCAATCCGGCTAAAACTTTAAGGGCTCGTTCACACTAAGGGCATTTTTGCCCTTTTTTCAAGTGCAGGCAATTTTCAAACTCTCCCTAAAAACGCTTGTGCAATGATTCCCTATGAGAGAGTTCACATCTGAGCGATTCATTTGCGATCCGCTCACCAAAGTGCTGCCTGCCTGTACCATTTTTGAGGCGATTTTGCCTCAATGGAAGGTATAGGCAAAACTGAGCTAGCAACAACCACCAACCAGTCCGTGTATAATCATGACCACTTGGCAACAGCTGAACCCAACCTCTTAAAGGTGCCCATTAACAGTACAATCTCCCAAACAATCGACTGGCGAATGCCGAACGACTGTTCTATATCGATCGTTCTGTGAATCTGAATTTTGAAACTATTCTTTTAGTCATCATTGGATTACTTATCATTTTCCCCTCCAATGGTGGGGGCGCAAGTAATAATTTCTGATCGATCCTCTGGGAAATTAGATCCCTAAAGGACAACTGAAGTGAGCGGAATATGGATGCTACCATATTTATTTCCTTTTAAACAATACACGTTGCCTGGCGGTCCTGCTGATCTATTTGGCTGCAGTGGTGTCTGAATTACACCAGAAACAAGCATGCAGCTAATCCAGTCAGATCTGCTGCATGCTTGTTCAGGGTATATGGCTAAAAGTATGAGGGCCCGCTTCCACTGTTGCGACGCGATTTCGCCGGCATCCCGACGCTTGTAAAAACGCATGCGGATGCGTTTCCGCATGCGTTTTTAAATTAACCATGACTCTGCCAGGGCAAAATAACATTGAAAAAGGTGCGAAATCGCACGCGAATCGCGGGTAAAAACGCATGTAAAAAATGCATGCATTTTTCCTGTTAAATACATTAGCGGCGATTCGCATGGATTCCCGACACAGGCGAATTCTGTGGGTCCCGTCGTGCAGATTTGGCCCGCCGCCAAATCGCTCCCGTACGCCGCACATATGGAAACAGCCCCGGCCACTTCAATGTACCAAGCGAATCCGCACTTCGGCGCCGCATGCGGATTTGCTATGGTAGAAACGAGCCCTAAGAGGCAGAGGATCAGCAGGACAGCCGGGTGATGTGCTTTGTTTCTGGTGAGAGTCAGACACTACTTCAGCAGGGCTGCCAGGCAACTGTTATTGTTTAAAAGGAAATAAATATGGCAGCCTCCATAACCCTCTTGTTTCAGTTGTCCTGTAGGCTGCTTTCACAGTAAGACGTTACAGGCGCACGTTAGAGCAGCCTGTAACGCACCCCAACGCACAGCAATGAAAAATCAATGGGCTGTTCACAGTGCCCACGTTGCGTTACATTGTAACGCAGCACGTCTACATAACGTACTGCGGCTAAGCCGCGTTAGACTGTTTGCACATGCTCAGTACGTTTTTTTTTTTTCATTTTATGGGCGGAGAGGAGACGGGGAGAGGCCGCTTTGTAGCCAGGCACATGGCTACTTATTATTCACTGCACTTGCAGTGTTTACATCCTGGAGCGGCCGCGGATTGGCTGGCGGGACCACGTGATGCGGAGTGCTCCGCTCACGTGGTCTTCGCAGTGCCTCCGACAGAGCAGGCGCACCAAGAGCTGCTTGTAACGCGGCTCTTGGTAGCGTCCTGCTCCAACACCACCAGGTGTTGCGTTAGGGGCACGTTATGTGCCCTATAACGTCCCCTAAACGCAACGTCCTGGTGTGTAAGTAGCCTTAAAGTACATTTTTAGGGGCACAATTTGCGCAACCAGCACCTGAGTGGCTGTTGATCCCTAGCTGCTGACCATCTGAACTTGATTCAGCTGTCTGTGTGAGGGCTGGTGCACACCAAGAGCAGTTCTGAGTGTTTTCTAAAACCCTTGTGGACTGAAAACCACTTGGCTAATGTATTGCAATGGGATGGAGCACACCAGAGTGGTTACTTTTTTCCCCAAATTAAACTGCAGCATTTTTGTTGATTTCTGAGGTGATTCTGCCTCAATGTTAAGTAAAGGAAAGTGGAAAAGTGCTAGATCAGAGCGGTTTTCCAAGTGTGTTTTTTTTACAGAAGCTGTTTAGTTACAACTTTACTGTAGCAAAATATAACATCTGCTACACAGAAACGCTTCAAAAAACGCTAGGCATGTTTAGAAAATCTCTCTAAGGGCCCACTCACACTTAGAAGTGCAAAACGCCGGCGATTTTTGGACGGTGCAGCGATTTTTCCGCGATTGCGTTTAGCACTTCTATAGCACTGAAACGCGATCGGCGGGAAATTGCCTGAAAATGGTGTAGGCTAAGCATTTGCGTTTTTGGGCGATTTGCGGTGATTACCGCAAATTGCCCAAGTAAGAACGGGCCCATAGGGTTTTGTTACACTAGCGCTTTCAAAAGCGCTAGTGTTTGAGCGTTTTGCCGGCAAAACGTTCAAGTGTGAGTGGGAACTAAACATGCCTAGAATCACCCTGAAACAGCTTCAAAAACCACTAGTGTTTGCGGATCTGCTACCGGTTTTTGGTGTGCACTGGCCCTGAACTAGGCCTGCGTGTCTTTATAGTCATTTTTCTCAGTTTTGCAGTCCATTGACTAAGGCTAGATTCACAGTGGGACGTTGTGTTTTGATGCAACGTTAAAGTCGCACCGCAAACTTACAACGCGACGCGCCCAAAAAGTCACAACGCAGCGTTACTGCAGATACAGTAGAAAATACAGGCAATGAAGAGTATGTCGGCAAGTCATTACTGAGCATGTGCAAACAGTCTAACGCAGCTAATAATGTGTATAACGCACAGCATGCAGTTCTTTTACTTAATGTGCAGCGTTAGACACCAACGCAACGTGTGCACTGTGAATGGGGCATTGATTTTTCATTTTCAGTTTTATTCTGCGTTAAAACGGAAAATTGTATACTTACCTGACGGTAATTTTCCTTTCCTGGTGCATCTCCATGGCAACATACTACTGGGTTAACTCCGCCCCTTAACCCTAATAGGACCATTAATATAAAAGTTTTACCCAGCAGGCCTACGGCCATTCTTTTGAATATTATCTCTCCACGAGGGAGGGTCGTATGTTGCCATGGAGATGCACCAGGAAAGGAAAATTACCGTCAGGTAAGTATACAATTTTCCGTTTTCCCTGGTGCCTCCATGGCAACATACTACTGGGATGTATATAGCAAGAAAAAATAATTCATACGAGGGTGGGATATGCTGAAAACAAACCAAAATATTTATTGAACAACAGTATTAAGACACTGATAACACAGCTTTCCCAAATTCAGCCGTAGTCAGAGCCATTGGATCCACTTGATAATGGGATATGAATGTGTGTACTGTTGCCCAACTGGCTGCTTTGCAAATTGTTTCTGCAGAAACTTTTGAATAAGCTGCCCAGGACGCTGCTATTCCTCTTGTAGAATGTCCTGAGATTTGAGCGGGAGGCTCTAATCCTTTAGCTTTATATGCTCTTTGAATGAGTCTCGTAATCCACGTCGATAACGTGCGTGTTGAGGCTTGTTGGCCTTTTCTATAGCCTGACGGGATGACAAAGAGTTGTTCCGATTTTCTGAAGCTTTTTGTCTTTTCGATATATACCTGTAAAATATTTGCGATATCCAGGGGATGACATGTTCTTGTCTGTTGTTCCACTGACTGTGAACTAGTCGCTTCTTCCAGCGTAAGAATTGGTAAGGATATCTCTCGATTCACATGGAACGATGACACGACCTTGGGGAGAAATTGGGGTAATGGTCTTAGGAGGACCACTCGATCATTAAAGAAAGTTGTATACGGTTCCTTCACCCCCAAAGCGTGTATTTCAGACACTCTACTTGATGATGCTATTGCAATCAAAAATACTGCCTTCTGGGTTAGATTGATGAGTGAACATTGTTCCGTAGGAATGAAAGGTGCTTGCTCCAGAAATCTTAGCACGAGTGGTAGGTCCCACTTTGGAAAAAAACTCTTTTTTGGTGGTCTCAGTTTTAATACGGCTCTGACGAATTGTTGTACTAGCGGATTGCTAGCCCACTGTACTCCCGAAAATGCAGATAAGGCTGAAATCTGTACTTTGACGGAACTTAGACTTAGGCCCAAATCTAGTCCCGTCTGTAGGAAGGTAAGTATGTCAGACACTTTTGGTTTCTCAGGATTCCACTGTTTTTTAATTGCTTGTTCTACAAACTTTTTCCAGATGTTTCCGTATACTCTGTTAGTCGAGACTTTGCGTGCACTTTGTAAGGTTCGTATAACCTGGTCTGGACATCCCAAGCGTCTCAGTTTCCTCCTTTCAATTTCCATGCCGTCAGATGTAATCTCTGTGGGCATGGGTGAAGTAACTCTTGCTGTGACAGAAGATCTTGAATTGGAGGGAGAGTGATCGGTTCCTCTATCAACATTTGTAACAGGAGTGGAAACCAAGGTCTCCTGGGCCAGCATGGTAGGATGACTATTGCTGTCACCGGCTGTGACCTTAGCCTGTGTAGAAATTTTCCAATCAGCGGAAAAGGGGGAAAGGCATAAACCAAGTGTGGCCAAGGTTGGCTCAGTGCATCTATACCCAATGAGCCCTGACATTGGTATCTCGAATAAAAGTTCGTTACTTTGTTGTTCAGATTGGTCGCAAATAAGTCGATCATCGGGGTTCCCCATCTCTCTGTTATCTGTTTGAACACTTTGTTGTTCAGCGACCATTCCAGATTGCTCGGATTTTTCCTTGAGAGAAAATCCGCCAGAACATTTTCTTTCCCTGGAATATAAAAAGCTGTCAAGTCCTTCAGATTGTGCTCTGCCCAGGTCATAATCTTCTGCATTATCTTCATTAGGGATTGACTCCGCGTACCTCCCTGTCTCTGGAGATAAGCAACTACCGTCTTGTTGTCTGAATGTATGCACAAGGACTTCTGAAATATCTGTGTTTTGAAGGCTTGTAAAGCTAGGAGGACAGCTGACAGCTCTAGCTCGTTTGAGACCACCTTGGTTGTCCATGTCCACCGGTCTTGCACTGCCAGTTCTCCACATACTGCACCCCAGCCCGTGCTGCTGGCATCCGTCGTTACAATTATCCACTCTGTCGACGTTAGAGATGTGCAATTTTGAAGATTGTGACTGTTCTTCCACCATGACAGAGATCTCCTCATTTGTGTGGTAATTTTGATCGATTGCTGGTAGCTTCTCTTTTTCCATTGTGTTAGGAACCCCCATTGGAATGGCCTTATCCGCCATCTGCTCCACTTGATTAAAGGTATTGTCGATGTCAATAGACCTAGTATTTTCAGACAACGTCTTGCTGATATCCGTTTTGCTAGTTGTGTTTCCTGAACGCACTGAATCAGCGCTTGTTGTTTGCTTGGGGGCAAGCTGACCGTGCTTCTCTCTGTGTCGAACATTGCTCCAAGATAAATCAACTGTCTTGAGGGTGTTAGATGGCTCTTTTGATGATTTATAAGCCAACCGAATTTCTTCAATGTATTTAGAACAGTCTCTCGATCTTGAACTATCTTTTCCTCCGTGTGAGCTAGTAACAAGAGATCGTCCAGGTAATTGTATAGACGAATCCTTTGAAGTCTTAATGAGGCTACTAGGGATTGTAGGACTTTTGAAAATGTCCGAGGAGATGTTGAGAGACCGAAGGGAAGAGATGAGAATTGCAGATGTGTTTCTTGTATTGTGAACCTTAGGAATTTTTGATATCTTTGATGTATTGGAATATGGAAGTATGCGTCCCGTAGGTCTATTGCTATCATGAAGTCGCCCGGTTGTACTGCTGATATGATGGTTTGCAAAGACTCCATTTTGAACTTTTCTACTGTTATGAATTTGTTTAAATATCTGAGGTCTATCACTGGTCTCCATTCGCCTGTTTTTTTCGGTACCAAGAAAACTGGTGAGTATATTCCCTCGAACTTTTCCGAAACAGGCACCTCTTGAATAACATTGCGCTCTAACAGGTCGTTTCTGAATTGAAGCAAGATCTGTTTTTTGTCTTCCGATGCCGGCATTCTTGTTGCATTGAACTTTATTATTGGTGTCTCTTTGAAGGACCAAGTGTGTCCATTCTTTAGTGTGGCTATTACCCAGGGATCTGGGATGTTGTCTTCCCAAACTTTTATAAACTTTGTTAGTCGCGACCCCACTGGATGACTGTGGGGCGATACACCGTCAAAAGGACTTTGTCGCTGCTTGAGAGGTGGACGCTGTTGGCTTGCCTGCCCTCTGATTGTTGGATGAGTTAACTCTCCATGATCTCCGAAAATCACGGCCGGGTTTATATGATCTCGTGTCTTTATATCTTGACTGTATTTGCCCTCTTTGAAAGAAACGTTGTTTCCTCTTTTTATTTTCTTGAGGGATCATTGTCGATCTACCGCCCGTCACTCTCTTTATTGCTTCTTCAAGCTTTGACCGAAATAAATTTTTCTTGACCCACATTTGTTTGGAGGTTGGATCAGCCGACCAGGGTTTTAGCCAAAAAGCACGTCTGGCTGTTATTGACGACAGCATTGTTCTCGATGATGCTCTAATTGTATCTATGGCGGCCTCACTGACGAAATCCGCAGCAATCTTAATATCTTGCGCTGCTGCCAGAATATCTTCTTTCTGGCCTCCTGCATTAACTATATCCTCTATGTTCTTTCCCCATGCTTTAATGGCCTTCGCCACTGAAGTTAGTGCAATTGCGGGTTTTGCAGCCCCTGTGGATGAAAAGTAAATTTTCTTCAGATCATTGTCAATTTTTCGGTCTAACCCATCCTTGAAAGCAACCGAATCGTCAGTTGGAAGTGTTAAATGTTTCACTAAGTTTGAAATGGCTGCATCCACAGAAGGGCAATTTGAGAGAAAAGCGGCTTCCTCTTCTGATACTGGATATAACTTCGACCATCGGTTTTGAAACGAGGGCTTTTTATCCAATTTTTCCCAATCATCGGTCATCACTTCCTTTATTTCTTCCATTAGGGGAAAGACTGTATTCTTTTTCTTTAAATGCGGATAGTACTTTCGAACTTTTTCTGGGTCTACTTCTGTATCTTCCCAATGTATAGCTGCCTTCACGGCCTGAATAAAGGGCTCCACTAGGGAAAAATCAAAACCTGAAGATATTTCTTCTTCTTCAACCTCTAAGTCTTCCTCCTCATCGTCATTGATTTGTATAGTCTGACTCTCTGTTATTGAGGATGTAGTATCCTGTGTCATACGTGCCGTATTCTGCGACGTGGTTGCTGACGCTTTGGACGCAATTTCCTCCACAACTGTCTGTCTTATTATATCAATTATACTTCTTGGACTGAACTGATGCTGACTGGTAGTGGCAGTCTGAGAGTTCGTACTTTGACGTAACTCCGATCTTTCTCGCGGAGGTGAGTGTACTGTTGGGACTCGATGATATGACTGTCTCTGTCTTGATCTTGACCGGTCCCTATCATGCCTTTCTCTAGATCGAGATCTTCTTGAAGATCTTCTGGGTGATCTAGATCTTGATCTGTGACGTCTTTCTCTTGATCTTGATCTCCTTTTAGGGGATTTACGAGATCTAAGAGAAAGAAGAGAACACAGTGTAAGCGAAAATTTTCGCTAGAGGCAATCTATACCTCCTCCTTTTTTTTTTTTTTTTTTTAAATTACCCTTTAGAGGACTTTTTTGACGACTTCCCCATATTTGGATAAACGATTGCTTTGAGTCTACAGTCTAAGCGGGCACAGTACACACCTAAAAAATGAATATAGAAGCTATTTTTAGAGAAGAGGAAAAAAGGAACAGAAGAGGAATGCTCTAATACATATATGCACAGATCACACCAACATACTTTAATCTATATACATATAGCATGGCTCAGGAGACCAGTATACACAGTGCAGCCGAAAGTCAAACGTATCCACTTACTAACTCATATGCGCTTGATTAGGAGCTGAGAATGATGCCACCGCTGATCTGCTCTCCCGTGTCCACTCCGACAGCCTAACAGAGAGTCACAGACCCATCTCGCGCCGGCCTTTTAAACTGTAGGCCAATCCGGAGCGAGACAGCCCTTTCCGCCCACAACCAAGATGGCGGCTAAGGCTCTGCTGCCCACAACCAACCGCCAATGGGCCGTTCCCATCCGAATGACACACTTCCGGGTAGGGAGGAGGGCGGAAGTGGAATGGCCGCCGGCGCAGACAGACGCCAAGCCGCTACCTCACCGCACAGCAGACGCACAGGAGACGGAAATATTAGAGGAAGGAAGGTAACAACACCCGGAAAAGTTATAGCTTAAGATAACTATACTATTATACTGTGCCGCCGCTGTACACTATCTTGCCGGATTTACCAAGCATAGTGCATATAGGTCAGAATATCAAACTGATGCCTATAATATTGACTCTCATACCTTTTTGCAAAGTGCCCTCGGTCACATTCTGGCTCATTTAGATGCCATATTGCCGGAATAGAGGGGAAGGGTAACCCCTTAGACACTGCATGGTAGACCTGCTCCTACGATCCTAAAAGAGAGGACAGAAAAAAAGAATGGCCGTAGGCCTGCTGGGTAAAACTTTTATATTAATGGTCCTATTAGGGTTAAGGGGCGGAGTTAACCCAGTAGTATGTTGCCATGGAGGCACCAGGGAAATGCTGTTTTAACGTGCGACTTTAACGTCCCACTGTGAACTTAGCCTGAATGTTTTCCAAAAGCTGATTCCTTTAATAACTAACTTGTTTGTAACTTGTCATAGTTTCTCTGTAAGTTATTCCATTTTGTTAATATTTGGAAATATTTGCATTCAGTGACTGTTGCCTTGCTGTAAGAAAAGAGACAGATTTATTGGTTAGGACAGGGAACAAAATGCAAGGAGTAAAGAGCTATGTGTAAACAGTGCAGCAAGCAAGAATATAACATTTCATGCCAACTGTCATCCATATAAAACCCCAAGCTACCCTACATTGCTGTAAACAGGATTATAAAATAAATTGATGATAGTTTCTATTTAAAAACGGCACTATTTCTGCTTTTTAGGAATGCGGTCTGACAGATTTAAATGGAGGTTTCACCCAAAAAGTGCTGATGCGCAAATCACGCTGATCTACTGTACTGCAGCTTGTGAAATGCAGACATAATTGTGTTCTTGGCAAAATATTGACTTTTTTCTCTCTTAAAGCGAGGCTTTAATGCAAAACGCAGCGGATGACAGAGTTTTAGAGCTGGGAGTTTGACAGGCTTGGGTCACATCTTACATGCAAATTTGGTTTGTTGTCATTAACATGTAAACATAAATGATTTATGTAAAACAGATGATTATGCAGAGTTAAGCTTACATGACATGATTATCATGTACATATGTTAACTTCCTCCGTCATTTCACTCACTGTGCATGTCTGATATGTGCCAAGCTCAGGATCATTGAAGCTTGCACAGGAAAAACTCCAAAAATCAGTTCCAAAGCTACATAAATGTGGACCAGTAACTTGACAGAGGTATATGGCATGATTCAAGAGAAATAAGACTTTTATTATATTATTGCCATAAACATAGGTAGGCACAAGGTGGGCACTACAATATAGGCTAAGGGGGCAATTGCCCTGGGGTCCCAGGGTCTGTGGTGGCCACTGGCCACCATTGCCTCTTTAAAAATGTCTTTAGTTCTCCTGCACTCCCTTTTCCACCCTTTAGGCTCCATTCACACTTAGAAGCGAAAAACGCCCGCGATTATCACGGGCGTTTTGCGGGAATGATTTTCTGCGATTAAAGGTAACCTTAAGTGTGGCAAAAAAAAATGACATTTACTCACCTGGGGCTTCCCTCAGCCTCCTGCAGCCGATCGGTGCCCTCGCCATGTCTCGGAGATCCTCCCGTCCTTGCCGGTCACCACTTCCGGTTTCGCCGTCAGGACCTGACAGGCATGGGAACGCGAGTGATTCTTCGCGTTCCCAGCCACAATATCGCCCCCTATGCTGCTATTGTGGCCAGGAGGCCGCAATAGCAGAATAGGGGGTGATATTATGGCTGGGAACGCGAAGAATCACTCGCCTTTCCATGCCTGTCGGCCGGTGACGGCCAAACCGGAAGTGGTCGCCGGCGAGGACGGGAGGATCTCCGAGACACGGCGAGGGCACCGATCGGCTGCAGGGGGCTGAGGCAGGGAAGCCCCAGGTGAGTAGATGTCATTTTTTTGCCACACTTAGGCTCCCTGCACACTGCAAATCCGTTTTCCGATTCCGATTCCGATTCCGTTTCCGATTCCGATTCCGATTTTCCTTGAATACATTCAACAGAAAAACGGATCAAAAAACGCAGCATGCAGTTAAGATTAAAAATCTGAATCGGAATCGGATGTAAAAACAGATTAAAAAGCGGAATCGGAATCTGAAATGCATGCAGTGTGCAAGAGGCCTTAAGGTTACCTTTAACGCGGAAAGATCACTGAACACTGCAGCACTTCTATAGCACTGAAACGCAATTGCCGGGAAATCGCCTGAAAATGGTGCAGGCTACACGTTTGCATTTGGCGATTTGCGTTAATCGCAGGCGTAAGAACGGGCCCATAGGGTATTATTGCACTAGTGCTTTAAAAAGCGCTAGCGCATGAGCGTTTTACTGAAATTGCTGGCAAAAATTGTGAATGGGCCCTTAGACCTCAGATCAGCACAGCGACAGACAGACCAATCAGCAGAGCAGCACACAGTACCACAGATTTCACATGCAGTCATGACATCGCTGGTCACTACCTGCATTTGAAGGGATGTGCGCAGTTGCTGGCCCGCTGTACTCTCGGGTTCCGTGCTGATCTGGAAGTCTGAGACAGCGTGAGTGGGATGGGGGTAAGGGGGCACCTTACAACCTATACTTGGGATCACCTTACTACCTAGGAAGAGAGAGTCCTGGGCATTTAGAATTTTGCTGTAGGGGGGTGTGTGGAATCACTGGACTGGCTGCCAGAGAGTTACCGGGGAAGTAGTTACCTTTGCCTTAGGGTAGGGGCCCCCAGGTTACCTTTGCTCTGGTACCATAGTTTTGTAATTTAATGCTATTAAAATTAGCTTTCCAAAACACATTGCAGCTAGCTAAGAAATTCTAAGGGCATTTTCACACCAGAGTCCTTTTGACGCGTTTTAACGCAAGGTCTATACTTTGCGTTAACCAAGGTAAAAGGAAAGTCCATAGACTTTCCTTTTACCTTTCACACCCAACGCTGCGTTCCGATACGTTGCGATACGACGCATCCCGGTGCATTTTATCGTCGGATATCGCCGTTTCTCCTTCGGGTTAATTAACTACTACCGCCGCCACTCAGCGTCTCTCCGGAATTTCCCGACGACACGCCGCAACGCCTGCAGGAGCCGTTCTCCTGCACGTTTCTGATGTGTAACAGGCCTTAAACTATCAGTAAGCTTATATTATACTTTTTCATACCCATGACAACCCTTCTCAATTTTATGTACAGATTGTTTATTAACCACTTGCCGACCGCACGCTTATACCGTGCGTCGGCAAAGTAGCAGCTGCAGGACCAGCGACGCAGTACTGCGTCGCCAGCTGCAGGCTGATTAATCAGGAAGCAGCCGCTCGCGCGAGCGGCTGTTTCCTGTCAAATCACGGCGGGGGGCTCCGTGAATAGCCTGCGGGCCGCCGATGGCGGCTCGCAGGCTAAATGTAAACACAAGCGGAAATAATCCGCTTTGTTTACATTGTACGGCGCTGCTGCGCAGTAGCGCCGTAAGGCAGATCGACGATCCCCGGCCAATCAGCGGCCGGGGATCGCCGCCATGTGACAGGGGACGTCCTGTCACAGGCTGCACAGGACGGATAGCGTCCTGTGCAGCCCCGATCACCAGGGGGCCAGGTAGGAGAGGGGGGAAGCGGAATTTCGCCGCGGAGGGGGGCTTTGAGGTGCCCCCCCCCGCCAGCCACACGCAGGCAGGAGAGATCGGACCCCCCCAGCACATCATCCCCCTAGTGGGGAAAAAAGGGGGGTGATCTGATCTCTCTGCCTGGTGTTTGATCTGTGCTGGGGGCTGTAGAGCCCACCCAGCACAGATCACATAGATCAATGCTGGTCCTTAAGGGGAGGTAAAGGGTGGGTCCTCAAGAGGTTAACTCCCACCTTGCTACACAAGTAATTAGGGATGGGCAAAGAGATGTGAATAGTTTTGAGTTGATGCAGAATTATGCAAATTTTAAATTAAAATGTATGCAGCTTAAAAAAATGGATTGCCTTGGTGGAATATAATTGTTGCAATTTCAAGCTGCTTATGTTAGCATACAAAATTAGCATAGTCTAGCATCAACTCAGAACTATTTGCATCTCATTGACCATCCCTACAAGTAATTAACTGCATAAATCAGAAGCCATTGTTTCTCCTGTTAAACATCTCTACATATCAACTGACTCTGAACACGTTCCAACACTTTCGTCTACCATGTTCTATTGGAAAGACAGAATGGTTGTGGTTTATATATAAGGAAACTAGCTTAAGTATTATTTTGGGTTAATATCTGCATTGTATAAACCTACGTTGAATGGAATTTATTTTTGATGTGGAATTTTCCTTTAAAATGCCCTGTTTTGGTCTTACCCTAGCAGAACTTACTGCTGACACAAATTATGGGTTCCTAAGTGGAATGGGAATATGCTAATGAGCCACACCAACATTTCTACCTGACAGCTGCAGTGCCATGGCCTAGCCATTACTAGGGTTGACAGGGGAGGTGGCAGTGTTTTGGTGGTGTTGGCATGGGGTCTAGCTGGACTTCCAAAGCAGGAGGTCCAGACTAAGGCCTCCTTTTGACGAACTGTTGAGGTGTGTGCTCAGCAAGCAATTGCCAGGCAGAAGTAAGCAGTTATCATGCAGCAACGAGCAGTTACTAGGCAGCAATGAGCAGTTGAGAGAGTTTGAAAGGCATTTCACTGCCTATCAGCGGTCCTTGGAAGGAGGCCTAAGGCCTCTTTTCCACAAGCAGTTGATAGACAGTGAAATACCTCTCAAACTCTCACAACTGCTTGCTGCTGCCTGGTAACTGCTCACTGCTGCCTGGTAACTGCTTCCTAAGCACACAGTTCAACTGCTCATGGAAAAAAGGCCTAAGGTCTCCCTTCCACGGACTGCTGAGCTGTGTGCTCAGCAAGCGGTTGCCAGACTGCAGTGAGCAGTTACCAGGCAGCAACAAGTAGTTTCCAGACAGCAGTAAGCAGTTGTAAGAGTTTGAGAGGCATTTCAATGCTTATCAGCAGTTCATGGAAAAGAGGCCTAACAGTGGGACTTAGGCATCTTTTCCACAAACAGTTGAACTGTGAGCTCAGCAAGAAGTTACCAGGCAGCAGCAAGCAGTTTCCAGGCAGCAGCAAGCAGTTGTGAGAGTTTAAGAGGCATTTCACTGCTTATCAACTGTTCATGGAAAAGAGGCCTCAGAAGGGCTAAGTGGAGCCACACTAATTGCAAGGTCGTCTGATGTGGCAATGCTTTGGTTCCATGCAATATTGTATAGTATTGCTTTAAAGAACAATTTGCTATTGTATACATCACACAATTTCTCCATTTGTTTAGGTAAGAAAGCATGATGGAAAATCTACTTATACTGTGACCTGGTCTGACCTTGTATGTAGTCATTATATAAATGTCTCTCTTGATCTTGCGCAACAGAAACATTTGTCTTCAGTATCAAAAGCCAGAATCTATCAACGCTGGCCACACACATCTGTAGACAAAACTTTGTAAGATTAAACAACATGAACGACTGCTACAACAGGTCTGGCACCCTAGTACTGAAGTAAGGTCAGTTATTCTACACTAATTACATTCTGGAGAAAATCTCGCTAAATCAGTTTGTTTGATTTATGGAGGTTGTTTACCGATGAAAGCAGTGCTAAACTAATGATACATGTATAACCTCAGCACCTGTAGAGGCTTGTTTGCACTATCAATATGTGGGGCTTCCTGTTGTTGCAAGTACTGGTATGTACCTGTGGTGCTGCTGGCCCCACTCTAAGGGCATTGGAAATAATGTATACAGTGTCAACATTTCACATCACACCACAATGGACTGCACTAGTGTGACTGACTGTAAGCTTTTGCTTTCCATCAAATCAAAATAATGTAGGCTAGCAGGTGCTGCCTCTTCAGTAAGACCTCCATATTGGATCACATGTATACAGCCGAAATGTAAAAACAATGATTGCTTTTATACCTTGGCTACAAATACTGTATCTAGACCAATAATCAGGCCTAAGATTAGGTTCTCTGTGACATTATCCATGCACAACCTTTACTGTACTTTTATGTAAGCATTATGTGGTAAACACACTGTGTGCAGTGTTGGGGGCGTACGTTAAAAAGGGGCGCTGGGAAAAAAGGGCGCGGGGTTTTAAACGATAAGCATGGATAACGTTTAAAAATGTATTGTACTGTATTTCGTTTAAAATTTATGTTTTATAAAGTTATAAATCATTAAATAATGTGCATTAAATCGGCAATTGTAAAAACGTTAATCTTCCGTTTAAATAGTGAAACGTATAATAACGTTTAAAAAAAAATTACTAAGTAACCCTCCCTGTACCTACCCCTAACCCCTAGACCCCCCTGTTGATGCCTAAACCTAAGACCCCCCTGTTGGTGCCTAAACCTAAGACCCCCCTGTTGGTGCCTAAACCTAAGACCCCCCTGTTGGTGCCTAAACCTAAGACCCCCCTGTTGGTGCCTAAACCTAAGACCCCCCTGTTGGTGCCTAAACCTAAAACCCTCCTTAGTGCTCACTGTATTGTGTGCAGAATAATGTTTTAAAAACAGTAAGGGATAAAATATATTACAATTTACATTACGTACTGATCGCTTTGTTTTGTGAATAATAATGTTTTACAAACAGTAAGGGATAACATTTAAAATAATGTTTTATTGAAATAAGAAACGTAAATCATCACAAGCAGTTATAAAACATGAAAAATCTTCGGGCGCCGTTGGAAAACGTTATTATTCTCGGGCGCCCTTTTTTCCTGTTCGGCGCCCATTAAACGATAATTATTATAGGAGTGAATGGCGGCGCCCGATTTGTCCACTAGCCTCCTGCGCCCTTTTTTACTGTTACCGTGTTGGGGTACTGCACTTTGACAAATGCACCTCAACTGCTGCACTGTGAATGTTGCATTGCTTTTGTATTGCAAAGTGATATTCTGCATTACAATACAACCATTATACTGCACCGTAGTGCCCCACTGTGAATGTAGCCTTACTGAAGATGCAGCCAGTGCTGGAATATTTGTATTATTTTATTTGTTTGAGTGCCTGGTTGAAATATGAGGCTATTGTGCACAACTGCTGCAAGAAGTCACAGTAAGGGTACTGTTGGAATGAGGCTTACTTGCTTTATTCCATAACAAAACATTTTGCACATCATGCACTGCATTATACGACATTGCACCATACATGGGTCCTAATGCATGAATCTCCAGTACATTTGCCATGCACAGGCAGCACATGGCAATATAACCGGAACTATTGAAAGCAGAGCACTGCATGTTGCGCAATAAGCGTGTTCTTGCGGTACATGGATAACGCAAGCCTTACCAAGGTAATGCACATTTTTTTTTTGTGTGTGTGAAGTGCATTGCTATAGCAACACTCACGTTATCCATGTATGCCTATTGTGCAACACATGGTACTGTGGCTGGCAGTGGTACCGATAATGTTGCTGCATGCTGCCTGCACACACAGCACATTTTCCAGCAGTTCCAGCATTAGGCCCGTAGTATGAACTAGGAATAAAAAAGATCACATTTATGAAAGGGAGATTCAATATTCTTTCCACTGCCCATCACACAAGGCAGGACGTACCGAGATGTATTTCCCATCAACATGGAGTCTGCTAGCTCTCCCCTCACCTCACACTGCTCACAGCACAGAAATATGAGGTGCCGCAGATCGCTTCTTATCTGCACGTTACTGGCCCTACTTGTGTCACAAATCTGTCACTGATCATCTTAAACCTACTGCAGTATCTAACATCAGAACACATTGCAAAGTCAGAAATGGCAGGAAGCTAGCATGATTTGAGGGATGATGTCCTTAAATAGCATCCATTACTTGTCGTCTCAGCAGTGGGAAGCATTAACCTTATACTAGTCCTGCAAAGGACAGTATTGACTTCTTAAAATAGATGGTAAGTGTGGATTATTACTTACACTTGTCCAGCATGAAAAATCCACAATGCAATACTCCAGTTCTGCCTCTGGTTAAGGGTTCTGCCTCTGACACAGGAGACCTGGGTTCGAATCTCTGCTCTGCCGGTTCAGTAAGCCAGCACTAATTCAGTAGGAGACCTTTGGCAAGTCTCCCTTACACTGCTACTGCCAATAGAGCGCGCCCTAGTGGCTGCTGCTCTGCTCTGGCGCTTTGAGTCCGCAAGGAGAAAAGCGCAATATAAATGTTATTTGTCTTGTCTTGTCAGTGTAGTGTGTATATGTGTCTTTCCTTTTTCTTATTACTGATTTTGTAGTTCGTGTATAGGTCTTAGAATTAGCGAGTTGCCTTATTGCAGGGTCATTGCCGGGGTAACTGGATTTCTTTTTATTTTAGAGGTCACAAAGTCTGAGAACAGTTTTCCACTTAGTTTTTGGCTCCGCAGGAGAGTGTAGCAACAACAGGGTCATATGCATAGCGCTGCGCTCCGCTATTGCTGGTCAGGAAGTGTCTCACTGGGATTCCGATTTGTCCGCACATGCATACTGCGCCCTACCGCACTCCCTTCAATTAAATTCCTACATCATCCATTGACTCCAGTGACTTCCGACGCCACTATGTTACAGTGGAATCCATATGGTAATACGCTGTCGCGCCGTCTCGGTAGCGATTTGGAAGCTTCCGGTGCAACACAAGGTGGTATATTTGCAAGGCATCATACAATTCCATTGCCGTTGTGTTACCCTGTGACAAAACCATGCAAGTGCAAAAGGGGCCTCAAGGTATTGCTGCTTGCATAAACAATTATATAGCCAGGACTTGTTGCACCCTCTATACTGTAAAACCCTGAAGCAGTTGCCAGGTCTGGCATTGCTATTGTTGCCTATGCACTGCTCTGTTCATCCCCTAATAACAATGATATGGGCATGTTCATGTCCCTGCATTGTGATGGACCATGTTATTTTCTACAGTGTGTTTCTGGATACACTGTGATTATGCACACATTACATAGCAAACCTTCATGCTGTGATAAATAATGTGCAGGGTATGCATTGTGTTATGCCTGCTTTTGTAGCCTGGGGGCTATGCAACATACATAGTGTGAACTTAGCCTAACATGGATACTATCCATCCCTTCAGTTACATAGGTTTTATACTGAAAGTAAAAACAATTCATAAGCTGAAGATATGTATTTGTACTGCTAGTTTGTTGAAAAACATCAGTTCTGTTTTAATAATGTAAGAAAGACATCTGCCGACATCAACAAATGTTGATTCAGGGAATACCTTTAATGATTGAATTTGCATAGTTTCCTTGCAAGCTTGTGAAATTTCAACTTTTTTCTTTAGACCCTAAATCAGAACCATCAAGGAACTGGATGGCTCTGATCCAGTTCATTGTGCCTGAATAAGAAACTTACATTTTTGAAAAGTTTGCTGAAAAACTATGTACAGTTAGTCATTAAAGATATTCCCTGAAACATTTGTTTGAAATTGGCAGATCTGCTCCATGACTAGCATCAGATAATATCCCACTCACTGTAACAAACACACATGAAATACGCTGCTTCCTTCTTGTATCATATGGATTTCACTAGCAGAGGTTAAATTGCTCATACCTTGATCATCGACCAGGCAACCTAGGCAAGTGCCTGAGACCTAGTGGGTGTCAAGGGGCCCACCTGCCACCTTCTTTGACCTCTCTCTACTTACCAAAAGGACCACAAAGGGGTGCCAAATCTACTACCTTGCCCAAGGTCCCCATTACAACTTAAGCCAGAAACCCACTAGGAGCGATTTTCGTAGCGCTTTGCGACTTGAATACTCTTGCTAATGTAATGCTATGGGTGTGATCCAGTGTTGCCAACCGTCAGTAAATTTACGGATTGTCCGTAAATAAACATTTAAATTTTGGAGCCTGTGATTTCCGTAAGTACTTCTGCCGTGTCTGTAAAAATCAAGCAGATCTATTCACTTGCAGGGGGTGGATTGTTGCAGAGAGTTAATTCCGCCCCTCGGCTCACTGTGGCAGCCAGTAGCAAGCATTTGTGTCTCACATCTCCTCCCTCGTTTCCCCGGCCAGCTCCACCCCTGCCTCTCTCATTCAGCCATCTAGCCCGGGAATGTGTGCGCGGAGAGGATTATTTGAAAGTGACTGTGAGAGTCAGAGTCTCAGAGAGCCTCACTCAGTCTTCTCTGGCAGTGGTGCTGGCTGGGGAGGGCAGAGAGCAGCCTGAGGACTCCAGGAGCCAGCGAGCAGGAAGACGGAGATCTGTGATCATCACAAGAGGAGTGGTGAGGAGACGCTGGCTTGTGAAAAAAAAAAAAAAAGTTTAACTGTTTCTGCTGCTCCAGGGGCTAGAGGAGTGCAGGACGCGGGACCACACACACAGCCTGTGCAGGCTTTATTACATCACTGTGCTCTATGCTAATCACCACTTGTGCAGGGAAAGGAATTCTGGCAGTAAGAGGGCCATATGAGAGGGATCTGAAGTTAAATGTGGTGCAATAGCTGTGTAGCTTATACATTATAAGAGCCACAGTCACAGCTGACGTGTTGTGTCACCAAAAAGAGTGATCAGCAGATCTTGTGCCCTGCCCTGTCTGTCATCAGAACCTCCACACATCCCTGACATGAGGCATAAAGCTGCTGGGCTGGAAATGGCTTATGCATATTCAGGCAAGAAATCCAATCCAGATCTATCACAGCAGTCCCCCCCCCCCCTTCCCTCACCTTAGGGCTCCCCCTCCTTCGCTCTCTCCTCCAGAACTAAGTGTTGTGTGGCGGCTGGCAGCGGGCGGAACTTACCTCCGTCTTGTTCCAAGCGCCGGAGGTTCTGGTGCCGCTGCTCTGGTCTAGACCAGACAAGCAGCAAATGCAGAGAGACCATCCCACGCCTGCAACGAGACGGTAAGTTCCGCCCGCTACCAGCTGTTGCACAAGACTTGGTTCTGGAGGGGGAGCCCTAAGGTGAGGAAAGGGGGGGGGGGAGACACCCCCCCCCCTTCCCCGCTGCTGTGCCCATGATCGCTCCCTCTTCTCTGCGCTGCTCCCCTCCTGCTGGGGGGGGGGCCACCTGGCTACCTGTTCTGGGGACATCTCTGCCCCTGGCTACCTGTTCTGGGGACATCTCTACCCCTGGCTACCTGTTCTGGTGACATCTGGCTACCTGTTCTGGGGACATCTATACCCCTGGCCACCTATTCTGGGGACATCTATACCCCTGGCTACCTGTTCTGGGGACATCTCTACCCCTGGCTACCTGTTCTGGGGACATCTCTATCCCTGGCTACCTGTTCTGGGGACATCTGGCTACCTGTTCTGGGGACATCTCTATCCCTGGCTACCTGTTCTGGGGACATCTATACCCCTGGCCACCTATTCTAGGGACATCTATACCCCTATAGTAAAAAACCTCAGAGATCAATGACTGATATATGAAATACGTGTATTATGAAAATCACATCACATTAAATACACACAATATACCCATGATCCCCAATTATTGCACCATCCCTTTAACCATTTAATGGCAATGTATCGTATTAAAACGTCATGCTTTTGCCTGTTAATGGCAACATGATGTTTTAATACGTCACGCGTTCCCGCCGCCGCTCCGCTCGTGTGCGGGCCGCTACCGCCACCATTACCGTCGGGATCCCGTGCTGAGTGATTGGGGAAGAGGACCGAGCAGTCCTCTACCCAATCGCACTGCCTGGAGTGAATGGACGCGACCGCAAACAGCGGCCGCGTCCATTCATAAAAACAGGAAATGTTATAGTTTAATAAAGAGTAAAAAAAAAAAAAAAAAAAAAAGTGATCACTTCCTATACGGGAGAGTGTTCACTAGTGCCATCTTGTGGCCAAAAAGTATATTACACACATATATATATATATATATATATATATATATATATATATATATATATATATATATATACACAAGTACATACACACTATTAATAAAATTAATAAAATAACACTTCCAACCCTCCCCCCCCAAAAAAAAATAACACTTGTAAATAAAAATCAGCTTAAAATAAATAAATAAATAAATAGTTGCCTTAGGGATTCAGCTTTTTTTAATCGATATTTTATGGGGGAAAATTAATTTTAATTTATTATATAGGGGCTGGTAATTATGGCCAGAACAAAAAAAACAAAAGAGAAAAATAACATCTATATTTCAAAATAATATATTGTCGCCATACATTGTGATAGGGACATAATTTAAACGGTTTAATAATCGGGACAACTGGGCAAATAAACAGTGTTTGTTTTAACCACATGAGAATGTTTAATTTTAAAACTATAATGGCTGAAAATGGAGAAATAATTATTTTTTTCATTTTTTTTGTTTTTTTCCCATTAAAACGCATTTAGGATAAAAAAAATTCTTAGCAAAATGTACTACCCACAGAAAGCCTAATTGGTGGCGAAAAAAACGAGGTATAGATCATTTTCTTGTGATAAGTAGTAATAAAGTTATTAGGGAATAAAAGGGAGGAGCACTGACAAGTGAAAATTGCTCTGGTCCGTTAGAGTAAAAACCCTTGGGGGTGAACTGGTTAAAACCCATGAAATATACACCTGAGCATCTAATGCTCAGGTGTATATTTCATGGGTTTTAAAGGGATGGTGCAATAATTGGGGATTATGGGTATATTGTGTGTATTTAATGTGATGTGATTTTCATAATACACGTATTTCATATATCAGTCATTGATCTCTGAGGTTTTTTGTTATTTCAGTAATTGGTTGTGTGAAGCACAAGGTAGTAGGTTATATTTGAGACATCTATACCCCTGGCCACCTATTCTGGGGACATCTATAGAACTGGCTACCTATTTTTGGGGAACCACTGCTGTCAGATTAAGTGTATTTTGGGGAACTGCTGCCAGATTATGTGTGTGTTGGGGGGAATCGCTGCTGCCAGATTACATCTATTTTTAGGGAACCACTGCCATATTATCTGTATTTTGGAAGAACCTCTTCCAGATTTTTGGTGAAATGCTGTAAGATTACATGTATTTTGGGGGCGGGCTTGGGGGGAAACGCTATGGCAGAGCTCAAACTTCCCCGTCCGATCTTTTACAGCACCACTAAAGTTATGTATATTTGGTCCCACCCCTGACAACGCCCACATTTTGTTGCATGACCACGCCCATATTTCGGTAGGATTTTGTCAGTAAAAAAAATCTTTTGTCAGTAAATTTTTAGGTATTTGTCAGTAAAAAATAACGTGAAAGGTTGGCAACACTAGTGTGATCCCGATTGAGCGATGTGATTTTATTAAAATACCTCATAGCATTGCATTAGCAAGAGCTTTTTCAAATCACTAGCCATTAGAAAGTTAGGGTTTCTGGCCTTAATCCATCCCCAGTGGTGTAGCAATAGGGGTTGAGAGGTTGTGACCGCACCGGGGGCCCTTGAGCCAGAGGGGGTCCTCCCTCAACTGCAGTATTAGCTCTTTATTGGTCCTGTGCTGGTAATGATCACTTATATAGATGCTTTAAATAGTAATAATTGTTAACCTCTGACACTGTGGTTGTCCTTGGCAAGTTTTGGTGCACTGTGTCAATTGTTATGTCAGGAGTGCTTGGGGGGGGGGGGGGGCGCAGTGTATAATGTGCACTGGGGCCCATAGCTCCTTAGCTACACCAATGTCTATCCCTGACCATTATAACAGGACAGTAGGATGAGAAATCTACTCAACAGTAATACAGTCAGCAAAAATTCTGAAGGTGTAATCCTTCCCAACTTCACTAAAAAATGTTTGCATTGCTGTCTGGAGGACCTCCATTAAAGAGGGATTGTCAGCCACAAAATCAAATTCCATTTACCCCCTGCTCTGTGTTTATTATGCAGCCTGCAACCTTACCCTGCATTTCAAGCACTCCAATCTATTCAGTAATGTTTCTGCTGTAATAAAGCTTATTTCAGTCAGCCTGGCTCTATTTTTGCCATTGCCAACGAGAAAGAAGCTTGGCAACACCCCTCCCACATTCCTGCTCCTCACTGGTTGGCTGAGTGCAGTTCAGTGAGCTGCTATAACCTGATCTATGTTGTGCTCATGTGATTACAAAGCAAGCTAGCTATGACAGTGCAGTATCTAGGAGGGAAAAAAAAGAGGTATTGACATCAGGATTGGCTTTAGTCAAAGGGAATCAAGATGGCAAATGCCAGGAACAGAATTTTCTTTATTTACTATATAAAATTCACTGAAATCAAAACGTAGACAGTACAATGCATCTGTTATGTAAGTAAAATGTTTTCTTTTCCTGGAATATATGGCTGTCCCTGCTGCTTTAAGATTTCTGTTCGCTTCCTCTCCCATTGATACTTGTCCCCAGGACTCTGAAACTGAGGGGAAATTTAACCGGTTATGACACAGGCAGTGATTAAACGGCAACAAAAATCCTACTGAAGGCTCAGTTCCTTTCCCATGCTAACCAAAACTGAAATAAAGTATCACAAAAAACATTTCTGGTAGAGATCCACTTTAAATGTATTCCACTAATTTATTTATTTTTTTTGGTAATTTTAATATCCCTTGTGAATGTTAGCAAATTATATCTCTGGGTGTACAATATAGAATGGTATTGCAGTTACATTTTGAACAACCCTATCATGTTACTTTCATTTGTGATGAACAGCATAAATTACATGTATATGTTATTTAAATAACAGTTTAAAAAAATGTAAAATAGTACTTAAAATAAATTCAGCTCAGCTTGTGTTAATTGTCCTCTCTCCTTTCTTTTCTTTTGCACAGGTAGGTTGCAAGTGCATGGTCCTCACCAACTTTTGAGAACGGTTACAAGCAGCTCAGGTTTGGCTATAAATGTGTGCAAATATTTTGTCCTGCAACATTATTGACACGCACGAACACGTACACACACACACACACACACACACGTACACACGTACACACACACACACACACACCTACACCTACACACACCTACACACACACACACACACACACACACACATGCACACACACACACGTACACACACACACGTACACACACATGCACACACACACACGTACACACACACACGTACACACACACACACACACACACGTACACACGTACACACGTACACACACACACACACGCACGTACACACACACACGTACACACACACACACACACACGTACACACACACACACACACACACACACACACACACACACACACACACACCTTTAGAAGAAATGCAATTGGTTTCTATACGTTGGAGTATACTGTGAATTTTGGCTGGATTAAGTGTAAAATTGGTCATAATAAGGAACAATGAAAACCTGTTAAGGCCTCTTTCCACCCTCCAATTTTCTGAACCTGTTATTCCAATCAGATCCCTAATAACCTGTATTTTAATGATAAATGGCACCATCGTTCTATGTCAGAGGAGTGTCTTCTTCTGGGAGGGGGAATAATGCCATATAGGGATAGTCAATGAGATGCAAATTAATTTCAGTTGGATTATACAAACAATTTTATGCAGCTAGAAAATGGATTAATTCAATCTCACAAGTGTAAGGCCTCTTTTCCACGAACTGTTGAGCTGTGTGCTCAGCAAGCAGTTGCCAGGCAGCAGTGAGCAGTTACCATGCAGCGACAAGCAGTTACCAGGCAGCAGTGAGCAGTTGTGAGAGTTTGAGTGGCATTTCAGTGCCTAGAAACAGTTCGTGGAAAAGAGGCCCAATTCAATTTGTCTATCCCCAAGCTGCATACATTTGGAATGTATACTAATTTATTAAATTGGTATAATCCTATATCAATTTAGATTCAATTTGCATCTCATTGACCATATCTGATGCTTATATGCCACTGGCACTCACCACTTCTTACAGTCAGAATGAATGGGGGAAGGGGATGTTGTAGCTAAGCTATCACTCAACACCTCTTTCATAAGTGGGATGTATTGAGAAGGGAGGCACAGACTATCAAAAGTGGGGTGGTGTCATGGTTCCCGTGGCTCCCAGAGACTGTGAGAAGGAGCCTGCTGTTAAGGCTACTTTCACAGTAGGACGTTCCATTTGATGCGACATTAAGGTCGCACAACGCAGCTGTAACGCTAAGCATATACACTTTCACAGTGCGACGTTAAAGTCGCTCGTTAGAAAATGTATTTATTAAGGAACGAAAACAGCGCATGTGGAACATTTTTTAAAAGAAAAAAAATATTACTGAGCATGTGCAACACAAGTAACGCAGCATATTCATTGCTAAACGCATAGCATGCAGCACTTTCTACTAACGGTACACGTTACACACTAACGCAACGTGTGCACTGTTAATGTCGCACAGACTTTCCATTGCTGTGCGTTACTCTGCATTAAAATATTTTATAACATGCGAGGCACTGTGAAAGAGGCCTAATACAATCAACGCAAGTAGCAGTGACTGATATGTGGCTAGTGAAATCAGAACTACTAATACACATTACTTTTCCAGGTCACTGACTAGTCCAAATCATAGTTCTTAATAAAAGCAAACCTGTGAAAATATTATACGTTTTAGTTTTATAATTGTGTGGCTTCAGTTTTACTTTTTTCTTTTGTGAAATGTTTTCTTTTTCATAAGTGCATGGAGTGAGAGACTTAAGCCAGAGCTATAAATTGTGGACTTTCCTTTTTTACTGAGCTGCTTCCATTTGGCAACAATCACAACCTTTAGGCTACTTACACACTAAGACGTTGCCCCTAACGCAACACATGGTGGTGCGGGAGAGGACGTTAGAGTGAGCCACGTTAGGTGGCTCTATCTGCATAAGGTCTCCCAGAGTGGCGCTGATTGGCCGACGGGACCACGTGATGTGGAGCGAGACACTCCGCATCACGTGGTCCCGCCGGCCAATCAGCGGCCGCCAGTGCAGTGCATATTAAGTAGCCATGTGCGCGGCTACTGTAGCGGCATCTCCCCGCCTCTTCTCCGCCCCCCACTGAGCATGTGCAAACAGTCTAACGCGGCTAAGCTGCGTAGAACACACAGCATGCTGCACTTTCACTACAACATGCAGCGTTACATGTAACGCAACGTGGGCAGTGTGAACAGCCCACTTGTGTTACATTGCTGTGCATTGGGGGAGCGTTACAGGCTGCACTAACGTGCACCTGTAACGTCCCACTGTGAAAGCAGCCTTAGTCGTGTGTTTCTTGAGACTGAATTAGTGTTCACAAGAGGTAACCTTCTATGCGGAGATAGTTTAGCTAAGAATTAACTTTTATTTAATAGCTTAAAGATTCGGACATATAAACTACCCACAGTGAACAAAGTGGGTTGGCGGATTTGTGGTCGCTAGTCAAAAAGACTGTCCTACCAAACTCCCATTGTAAATTTATTATAAACCCCACACAAAAAACCCTACATGTTTTTGTTTCTTAAATTAGAAACTTCGTCAGGAGTAAATAAGTGCTTAGTGCTAGAGTGCGATAGTGTTAAAATAATAAAGACATTTTAACATCACATAGTGCACATATTGGAGTAGCAAGTATTACAAAATGGCCACTACCAGCCAGGGGCGTAACTAGAAATCACTAGGCCGCCCTGCAAATTGTAAAGATGTACAAAGGCGCCACAAGGATAAAATATGCTAAAATCGTGTAAAACGTTCAGGAGGCAGTGGTGGACCAGCCACTCCAAAAGAGACACGACACTGTCGATTGAGGTAGTCACAATTTATTCACATATTCCTAGAAACAACTGGCAACGCGTTTCGCGGCTATGTTCTTGCTTCTTCAGGCAATAACAAATAGGAGTACACATAGTACAGTCTCACGGTCACGATAAGTGCCTCTGTGTCATGGTGGAAGGGTGGTACAATCTCTTTTTCCTCTATCCACAGAGAGCGACATCTTAGTCCTGAGTGGGGACAGGCCTAATCTCCCCACCTGCCTTTACAGTGGTTGCCTTAGGGGCAACCTCGGTTTGTAAGTATACTTACTTTTCATTATTCCCTTCCTGTTCCAATATTTACTTCACTATATTGGGATCTCTGTTTTTTTTCTTTATACCCCTGCGAATATTTGGATGTGCCCCCCCCTCCTCCCTCCCCCAATAGGTGCCAAATAATCGTAATGGGGCAGTGTTTCACTGTAGATTAATCATAAAGTGGGCAGCATTCGCCAGAAAATCCTATTGTGGGTAGCATTCACCAGAAAATTGTAATGTGGGCAGCATTCATCAGAAAATTGTAACGTGGGCAGCATTCACCAGAAAATCGTAACGTAGGTCGCATTCGCACGTAACATGGGCAGCATTCACCAGAAAATCGTAATGTGGGCCAAAAAATTGTAATGTGGGCAGAGTTCACCAGAAAATCGTAATGTGGGCAGAGTTCACCAGAAAATCGTAATGTGGGCAGAGTTCACCAGAAAATCGTAATGTGGGCAGAGTTCACCAGAAAATCGTAATGTGGGCAGAGTTCACCAGAAAATCGTAATGTGGGCAGAGTTCACCAGACAATCGTAATGTGGGCAGAGTTCACCAGACAATCGTAATGTGGGCAGAGTTCACCAGACAATCGTAATGTGGGCAGAGTTCACCAGAAAATCGTAATGTGGGCAGAGTTCACCAGAAAATCGTAATGTGGGCAGAGTTCACCAGAAAATCGTAATGTGGGCAGAGTTCACCAGAAAATGGTAACGTGGGCAGCAGTCACCAGAAAATGGTAACGTGGGCAGCAGTCACCAGAAAATGGTAACGTGGGCAGCAGTCACCAGAAAATGGTAACGTGGGCAGCAGTCACCAGAAAATGGTAACGTGGGCAGCAGTCACCAGAACATGGTAACGTGGGCAGCATTCACCAGAAAATGGTAACATGGGCAGCATTCACCAGAAAATGGTAACGTGGGCAGCATTCACCAGAAAATGGTAACGTGGGCAGCATTCACCAGAAAATGGTAACGTGGGCAGCAGTCACCAGAAAATCGTAACGTGGGCAGCAGTCACCAGAAAATCGTAACGTGGGCAGCAGTCACCAGAAAATCGTAACGCGGGCAGCAGTCACCAGAAAATCGTAACGTGGGCAGCAGTCACCAGAAAAAAAATGCACCTGTAAAAAAAAAATGTTTCACTCACCTAGCAGAAGTCTCCTCTCCCAGCCTCTGGTGTGCAGATCCCCTGATGATCCTTCTGCAGCACATTTCCTGCGCTGACAGGCAGAGTGCAGAGATATGGCAAGATGGCGCCCAAAGCCCTGTACTGGAGACACAAATAGTCTCCAGTGCAGGGCTTCGGCAGCCATCTTTCTGTAGCCCTGCTCTGCCTCCCGGGAGACTGCAGGCTGCGGGGAATGAACTGGTGCGGCATCTATTAGATTCCCCAGCCAGTTGAACACCTGGCTGGGGGGGGGGGGTCCAGAATCGGGCGGGCGGCAGTGCTACCCCTGCACACGGCGGGCGGGCCCCCCTGTGGCTGATGGGGTCGCATCCCCGGTAGTTACGCCAGTACTACCAGCAGCCAAATAGATGTCGACCGTTCAATATGCCCTTTTATACTAGAGTGAAAAGGTATATAGCTCTTCTTAAGAGGAAGATGGAACTGGGATCCAGGGCTTCAAGTGAGATGTTATTGTTGCCTAGTCGCCCCTTTTACATTAGGCTGATTTCATTGCAATGTGTTACCCCCCCTTTCTGTACGTAGGGTTACGCAACAGCATCGAAAGTCTATGGGGCCTAGCACACTTACCACATTGTATCACTGCGGATGTTTGCGATTGGCCACCGACCCACCACAAAGTGAACAGTGTCTTACGTCGGACTTCCGCAGCGACGCAGCAGTGGTGGAATGCATGGAAGTCAATGGGCGATGTAGAAATGTTAAAGGACTCTTTATTTAGACTGGATTCACGGTGGTACTTTGCAGAATGCATGCATTATAAGGTGTGTGAACTACAATGAAGGCTGGACATAGACCTTAATACAAAGCCTGCATGCAGTGAGTTAAGCCCGGTTCATATCTGCAAAATGAGCCAAAAGGATCCGGTGAGCGGATCCGGTCTCCGCTTCACTGGATCCGGATGGCTCCATGGCTCGGTTCACATATGAAAACGGATCTGATCAATGATTGATCGGATCTGTTTTCACTCAGCATATACATACCTAATCTTCTGCAGCAGCCAGCGGTAGAGGGTTCCTCTTCTTCCGCTGTGACTACACAGCGCGTCATGTGACTAGTCACATGACGTGTCATCTAGTCACATGACGCGGAAGAAGATGGAAGCCTCTACCGCCTGCTGCCACGGAAGATTAAGTATGTATAAACCCACCCTAACCCACCCACCCGGCTGCTGCTCCCTACCCTCCCATCGCTAGATTTGCATCGGTCCATCCCCCATGGAACTGTCCGTTTCTTCGTTAGTGCGATGAAACGTTCCGTTTTTCCATTGCCCCCAATGCTGCTGCATTTTTGTCCGGATCCGTTGCACTAAGCAGAACGGTCCGGAAAATTAGCGCCTGCCGCAATTTTTAGGTCCGGGGACCGTAACGTACGGAACGTATCCGTATCAACGGACGCATGTGAATGGATCCATAGGTTAACATTGGATCCATTCACATCCGTTCCGTTTGTACAGTATACGTTCCAGTTACATTCCGGGGAAAAAACGCTAATGTTAACCGGGACTTAGTATAACACAATCAATTACAACGCAGATATGTGAGCAGTCCCGTAGAATTGTATGGGCTGTGAGTTGACATACAGAATTATTTGGCAATGCAACTGATGTGGATGGAACCTTATGCTAGGTTCACAACAGATTGGGAAATCTGTGCCGAATCTGTGCCAAATGTTATTCGTGCATTGTGTTACATACAGAAAAGCATACAGTCAATGAAAGGTATGCTTCACTGTTCTGTTAACACGAGCATTATGTGGTAAACACACTGCATTCAGTGCATTGTGGTACCACACTCACTACCAAACCGCACTGCAAGGGACACACTGTGAACATTGCATTGCAATGGCTTACTGTGAATCTAGCCTTATGGTAGCTGCACTGCTGAAGCAATCTAAAACTGTCATTCAAAAAATATCACCAATGATAAATTTAGGGCACAGCTACTGAAGAAGTACCACATGGCCCAAATTGCCCATCAGGTTCTTATCGTTTGCCCACCACCTACTGTCTTACAAAACCAGTATTTCTTTTAAACCCTTTGATTTGAATTGCATCAATAAGAATAAAGAAGGACGCTTTCAAGATTAAGCTAGCCATGCTGGGAATCATTTCTTAAAGCGGAATATAACCCTGCATTTCAACTTTGCTCTAAAACATTATTTACTGTATATTATATGCAACCAGCATTTTTTTTTTTACTAGACCAGCATTGGAAGGGTTACACAGGGCTTTAAAGTCCCTAGAGATTTCTGCAGACGCATCCGAACCTCAGTTAGATACTTTTTGTTTACAAATATGTATCTTTTAAGTGTTTATTGCGACTCATCTCTCTCACTGAGAAGGAGCTTGGAGGACAGCCAAATAGTGTGTAACTGTTTATCAATAGATACATTAACTAAATAGAATGTAACTATTTGAACGTCTGCACGGAACTTAAAACCTCTGTGTTTAACCCTTCCAATGCTGGTCTAGTAAAAAAAAAATGCTTTTTGCATATAATATGCTGTAAATAATGTTTTAGAGCAAAGTTGAAATGCAGGGTTATATTCCGCTTTAAAGGACAACTGTAATGAGAGGTATATGGAGGCTGTCATATTTATTTCCTTCTAAACAATACTAGTTGCCTGGGTATCCTGATCATACTCTGCATTTAATTATTTTAGTCATAGACCCCGAACAAGCATATGCAGATCAGATCAGAGTGACGTCAGGGGCAGGATGCTGGCTGGTACCCGCACAGCATACCTGGCGGTTTTCTCATACTTTTAACAGCGGTGAGTCAGACGGGGAGAGGGAACGGTGGCCGCACAGGATATAGCTCCTCCTCAACCAGTCTGTACACACACTCACCTGCTGTCACCTTTTTTAAAAAGAAAAAAGCTGTTTTTAACTTTTTTATGAAAATAAACGGTAATACACTATTGGAAGCGGGCCTTCCTGTTTTTTCCATTTTTTTTTCTTGTATTCATCATCTGGGGACTTAATTGGACGCTAAAGAGGCGACCCCGACACCTCATTTTTCTCTGTCCACCTGGAAGGAGGCGATTGCCCGAGGGACGACGGGGGGGCCATACACCCCGAATGCGCATAGTGGTCTGTTGAGACCCCGACATCCGGTGAGTGATTTTATGAAGGGGGGCCTGCAGTGGGTGCTTGATTAAATACCAAGAAGTGCAACATTGTAAATATATTATTGTCAGATCTGACAAGATTAACCACATGCTTGTTTCTGGTGTTATCCAAACACTACTGCAGTCAAATAGATCAGCAAGGATGCCCGACAACTGGTATTGTTTAAAAGGAAATACATTTAGTGGCCTCCATACTTTTCTCACTTCAGTTATACTTTACACATCATTTTACACAATTATCATCTGCACAGACCTCAAAAGGTAGAAATAGTCTCACAGCCCTTATTTCTCTTATGACTCATTCACTGGAAGCGTCAGCATTCTGACTTAACCTATTAGTGACGCATGATGACATCATCAGTATGATCTGTGTGATGCAGCAAGTCAATCTTTATTCACCTTCTGCGTACTACGAAATATTACTGTGAAGTGTAAACAGACTAAAGACAAAATACACGAGCAGACAGAAAAAAAATGCAGTAATGTTTGCCTGAATAATTAAGAAAACTAAACTACCCCCTCGTGTAAAGAAAAACACATAAACTCATGCCAGGTTTTCTCTTCTTTTTGCAATCATTTTTCTAATTATGCCTGCAGAACAGGTCCTTTTTATCAGAACGGTTTTATTATCATCGTCTACACGAGTCTGCACTGTCTCTCCTGACCCATTCTTGGGAAAATAAATAATTTTCATCATCAGACCAGGTGTACTTTAGTGCCCAAATATGCATTGCATTCACATTGTTATCTGCTCTAATTATATACTGATATATTGCTCATTAGCACATCATTTTCTTCAGTATAATGCTTTACAGCTTAAGTATGCAACATTTCAGAATTTGATGGCTAATCGCCTACTTTCATTTCTGCGCTCTCGCAGACACTTGAAGAAAGTGGCCGAGGCTTTTTCTTGCTGCGGTTGCCGGTCATATCGGAGTGGTTTAGAAAGGCTGTAAATTAATACAAATAGCAACTGTGATCTTTAGTTCCTGGAAAATGCTTTTTTCAGCCACCTGGTATTCATGTATTGGAACAGGCGGTCACACCAGTGATGTGACGATCACCAGCTTTCTTTTACGATGTGTAGAATAAAGCCTAAACCAAAATATTGCAGGTTCCATAGATAAATTAATGATAAATACAAAATGATAAATACAAGCTAGACATGTAACTAACTCAGTTCACAATTTACAAATGTGTAGCTCCTCCAAAATGATCTGGCACAGCTCTTTTACAGAAATTGCTTTATTGGATCTTCGTAGAAATATACATAAAGCTATATAGTGGCTACGGTCCACCGTTTCGAACCTGCATGGTCCTTGTTCACTCCACACAGCTAACTGAACAAATGCAAGCATACAGCTTATATAGTCACCACAACATCATTGCAACCAATCAGAATCAATATGCAAATAACCAGACCTGATGACTGCAGGAACTGCCTGCACAGAGACACTCCTCCCCACCTCATTGGTCACCCAGCAGTAATGTCACAATATCATTGTACATATTAAAAAAATCACCAATAAATATTTGATCTGAATGTAGCAGTATTTACCTAAAAGGTCCTATATAATCTATATAGTAAACCAAACTACCATGGTGCACCCGGGAGCCCACATTTTCTATTTAGGTTATGTACTTGGCACAATATACCTTGATGGCAGCTCCTGTTAAAATATACATGCCCTTAGGAAAAGCTACTTAAAGGTAAGCACAGACGTATGTTCATATTGGCTCCACACACCTCTGAGCATTGTCTGTTCTTCTACTAGTTGCCTCTGGTCTTCATAATTACTAATTTACTTCTTTAAAAATTTGACTTTTTGGCTAAAGTCAAATGTTTAGACAAAGAAGGGACAGGCTGAGAATCAACCAGCTTCCTTCTATCTAACTTTATTTCACTGTAAACTCTATGCCTCCATAACATGTCACCTGTGTTTTGACTGTAGTTTCACTATAGCAGTAAATGCTAACTGGATTTTAGAGGTTAAAGCAGATCCGAGATGAAAAACGAACTATAACAAGTAACTTGTCTATATATCTTATCTAAAGTTTAGATAGTTTACACAGCAAATCTAGCTGCAAACAGCTTTAATAGTATAAGATTGATTATTCCTGTGATACAATGATAGCAGCCATGTTGTTTGTAAACATTACACAGAAGCAGGCGTATCTGCATCTTGAGCAAAAAAACCTAATCCCCCCTCCTCCTCCCCTCTGCCTCTGAAACCTCTGGCTAGTAATACCTCCCCCTCATCCTGCCCAGACTGAGTTACCATGAGCCCTTGCTACTGTCTGAAAGTGCCTTGGCTCTCTGAAAACCTGTGGGCGTGGCTTTTTTAGTTTATAGGGAATTAGAGTATTAAAACAAAAACAAAAAAGTATTTGGCTTGAGGAATGCCTATAAACAATAGGAAAGGAACACAATTATGCAATGAGTAAAAGTTAATCTCTGATCCACTTTAAGTATACTTATAAGTAAATTAAATAGTACAAATGTGCTGCAGAGGTGGCACATCTTACCCAAGGTGCGGGTGCTGTAACCTGTGGGTGCTGAGTCGAAGCATCCAAAGATATAGTATCAACAGAAATTCATAGCTGCACAGGGAGAAATGTGGGTCTCATTTAATTTATTCATAGTATCAACAGAAAGTCTAGGTTAGCACGCCAATTCAGGATGCAGAATACTGCAATTTATTGCTTCATAAGCACATAAACAAGACAATTGTTTGGGGGCCACAGCGGGTCCCCTTCTTTAGATAGTGCAAACAAACAATTCACCTACTAGTGCACATCAATTACATACTCTATGAGGTGGACAGCCACCCATGACAATCAAATGACAGCTCCTCCCATCATAACCTGCATCTCATGTAAACAATGCTGCTGGACTGTATAGTTTATGTCATCATACATGCCATACTTCATATTCATAGTTATGCATATGCATAAGCATATCAATGCCATATCAACTTGGCATGCATGCCAGTGACATCAGTGCTGCTAATCAATGGTGCCCACGGAGGCTGTGTACACTCACCTCAATGTGTCAATCAATGCCTGTAGGGGCGGGGAACGTTCCCATTCAAACTTGATAGGTGCGCAGATTTGCATCATGGCTGCTGCAGCCGTTACTGTGTGCTCTGTACACCCAATGCAGGGAAAACCGCATCACTTCCGCCATACGTCAAGCCTCCGCAACGCCACTTCCACTGAGCACAGAGCATCGCACGAAGCTTCGCCTTGGTAACCGTAAATCCTAGTCATGCCTGATGTGCCGATAACGTCGCATAGGACGTCGCTATGGAAACTACCCAGCCCATTCCACCGCGCGAACCACGTCACGCAATGGGCATGGGCATGGCCCTGGGAGCTGCCGGCCAAACCTGGCTCTCACATTTCATCGGTACAGCGGGTGCACTATACAGTTGCCTAGCAACCATAAACAATGCTCCCAGTGCATAACCACATGGAAAAACGGTTGCGTTGGCATAACTTTGACACATGGGTAAGGGCACTGCTCAATGAGAACCATGTTACAAATTCACTCAATACTGGTCTCAAGCCAGATAAAACAACACACTTAAACCTCCCTGACATGCGATTCTGGTTTGCGCCAGATACTCCTGCAGACAAAAGAATATGTACAATGAGCGCAGGAAAGGAAAGGGGAAGAGGAGACGTAGAAAGAATGAGGAGGGGGGGAAAGGGAAGAAAACAATTAGAGAAGAAAAAAAAAGGGGGAGAAAGGGGAAGAGGAGGAAAGAAAGGGAGAAAAGATTGTCAAAAAACAAGTGACAGCAAAATCCCAAACAGACAGTGCAGAATAATTGTACTGGCAAGAGTGACCCCCCCTCTAGACACCCAGCAAGGTTAGACATTCCCTAAATTGAGACCACCACAAGCCAGACAAGCAAAAACCTTATCTAATATTTTTGGGCAAGTGTTCAACTGTCCATACGTCCATAGCATCAGGCTATCTCTCACCCAGGAAACAGTTCAATGAGTTATATTGATTCAACCCAGAGTTATTAAATGCTTTCTTTGCTTCTGTCTTCACAAAGGAAACAGCACTGTTGCAAATTACAGAGGCAGAAGAGTCTCAATCTTCTAACTGTAATATTAAATACTTAAAGGGGTTCTTTCGCGAAAAAAGTAGGCAGTTAAAAAAATGTGACACATGACAGGTTTTGGGCCAGTCCCTCTTTTTAAAGAAAACCTGAACTGAACATTAAAAGTCAAAATAAACATACACAAGTCATACTTACCTCCTGTGTAGTCTACTCCTCAATCTATTTTTCCTCTCCCGTATCCTGTTTGTCCACTGTGATCAATGGAATTCTCCGTCCTCCATTTTGAAAATGGCCATCACCCCATAACAGCTTCCAGGTCAGCACACTGTTAAACTGTAACATCGCCCACTTGAGCCATAGGGAAACATGGACACATCAGTTCTCCTCTCAGCTGTAACTGACAGCAACTGATATATAACTGACAGAAACTGATATATTTCAGTTCTGACAAAATGTTGTCAGAACTGGAAGGGATCACTGTAAAAAGAAAATGGTGAGCTTCTGAGAGGAACTCATGGCAAGGTGACTATGTAATGTTCATTTGAAGTTACCTCATGTGTTTATTTTAAATAATTTTACTCAGTACAGGTTCTCTTTAAGGGGGATTCTCAGGGCTTTCTTTGTTTTCAACAGCATTTCCTGAACAACAGTTTAACTGCCAAAATAGCAAGATGCCAGCCGGCCTCCCTAATCACTTGCACACTATTATGTCAGTTTAATTTTGCAACTGTTGTTCAGGAAAGGCTGTTGAAAACAAAGAAAGCCCTGAGAATCAGAGAATGCCAAAAATGACAAAAAAAAACCACTTCTCAGAAATCAAAAATCCGAACTCGGAAATCGGATCTCTGTAGAAATAGTGCACTACCTCAACTTGATAAATTTAGCCCAATCTCAGAACTCAGAAGCATTGGACCAATCAGAGAATGAGTCAACTCGGAAGTATTTGGCCAATCCGAGAATGCAAAAATGACTAAAAAAGAACATTACTCCGAAATCGGAAACCAATCAAAAATCAGTGGAATCGGTTATCGGCAGTGACAGAAATTGGAATTTCTGCGGAATCGGAAATCGACATTTCCGACCATCCCTAGTACCACCGTAGTTGAAATGTACATTCTGCGCGTGACTGTGCGTCTCTGACAGGACGTAAATTTTACAATTGCCGCAGCACGCTCCTGTCATTCCTGCCATTCATGTTGCTCTAGCTGACAGATGATGAAAAATAATCTCCTAGGAGAAAGCTTATGAGAAAAAGTGAATTGAATCAGGGCCAGAGTACATACTAAGACGATGCCAACTAACCCCTATTTATGAAAAAAATCCTGCCTTCTTATCTTTGTAGTAGGTCACATACCCATGCCTAAGCAGATAATAATAATAATAATAATAATAGTACTAAATATATGTATACTGTATTGCATATACAGCAGTATTCACATGTTGGAAGGCTGCGTAAACCTATGAAGAGCTGATAGCAGTTTTATTTTATCATAATTTTACGTGCTGACACTCACTGGTTTTCCACTTTGCTGACCATGCTTACATATCCTCTGACGCCCTCCGGGATCAATCAGGGATTCAATTCTTCATGGTTCGGATACCCTGGAGAAATGTACTATTTTTCAAATGATTACTTTTCTCTCCCAACAGTATTCATGCTCATTTTTTTTTAACTTTTAACTCTATTTCTAGTTAACAATCTTGTGCGTTCCAAGATTTTCCAGAGGTGCACTGTGAACAGCCTGAAGTACAGATGTTCTGCTTGAGCTATACAAGTTCAGAGGGAATGAAGAGCTTAGAGCAATTTAAAAGCAACCAAGCAAAGATAGAAATCCACAATGAAGCAGCTGATGTGAGCATTTTAGCCACAGACTGGAAGGCATAGAGTAACAGAGAAAATATACACACATGCATGCACATACACACACGCTTTACTATTTACAGTGAGCTCTCCAGAAGAAGCTAATGTTCATTTATTCATTTTTATAGGAATAAATGAATGGCTCTTCTGACAATTAATGAATCAATTTGATTTAAGTTTGGGATACACTGGAGCAGCACTTCATTTAATGACCGTATATACGGTTTGCTGAATGTTTTGATCAAGCCTCCACGTTTCTATAGGCATGTTTAAAAGGTGCACTTATTTTAAAAAGGACTTATTTGTTGAAAAACATGCTTTTAAACCTGCATAACCATCTGCATTCATGGCTGCATAGAACAAAATGGCATTTCTATTTGAAATGCTTTCAAGGGTACGGCAAAATACATTGCTTTTCAAGGGGTCCTATAAATGGGCCTTTATGCTCTGTTCCATATTGAAGTGGGTCCATATCAACTTTATATATAACATAAATAATAAAATCATTCATGTCTCATGTCTGCTAAAAACATTTGGCTATTTATTATTGTTAAAAAATTATTTTCCCATGGGATGTAATTTTCTAGCAGGGATTGTCATTTGGGTTCCGTGGAATTGAAATCGGAAAACAGAAAACTGGCAATTGGAAAACTGGAAAGTCGCGGACTGGAAAAACAGAAATTGGCATTTTCGGCAATCGGAATTTCCGTGGAAAAGGAAATAGGCATTTCCGACCATCCCTACTTTCTAATAATAATGATTTTTTTCCTCAACAGTCAATTTTGGCACCGGCATTGCTATGTTTAAATTGGTGTTGCATAGACTGCAAAGTTACCATATTTTTTGGACCATAAGACGCATCTAGGTTCAGAGGAAAAAAAATGTGGCCATGGAAGGGTTGGAGGTACAATTAGTACATAATGGAGTGATTTCCTGTGGGTAGGGGAGCAAAACTAACAATACAACTTGTGCTTCTGGGGTGCAGGGATTGTTAAAGATCTAGCATGTTGGTGTAATAGATTCACCCTCCATCCGTGCCCACGATGTCCCTCGAACTTCCAGGTCTCGGCAGCCACCCACTCATAGTGACACGCTTGCTGTTTGTTAGTGTCAGCTGACAATTCATTCAGCTGACACACAGGCAGGATGATGTTTGTGTCAGCTGACTTTACTAATCAGCTTACACTGAGGCACAATTTCTCTGAGCTTGTGATTGGTTCCTGTGTTCATGTGGCCAGCCACTGATTGGATATTTGGCATATTTAAGTCTACTGAATTCACTCTGTCATTGCCTGCTTTAGTGTTAGATTTAGCTTGCTGCTGGGTGCACTCTGTGCTTCTTGGATCATTATTTGGACTTTGGTTTTTGCTTGTTTCTTGGATTTCCCTGATTGCCGCCTGGACTGACCTGTGCTTGTTTCTGACTAACCGGCATGAGATTTGGATGGCAAGCCGATTGACTGAATAGGCAGCATTTCCTTGTTTGATTTGCATGCAGGGAAATGCTGCATATTCTGCACTAGTGGAAAAAGGTCCTACTCCTAAGTACATTGCGCAAAGGAGCAATATTTTCTGTCTACTCCCTCCTCTTTCCTGTACAGTTTCCAATAAGTAGTAAATATGCAATGAAACGAATGTAGTTTGCCTGTACTTATAATACATTTTTGATAGATCCAATCTTGAATGATTGTGTCTAATGCTGAAAATCTAGCATGTGTACATAGACATGTGTGTGACTGTATTACCAGCACCAAAATGCAGCTAGGAGGAGACTAACATCTGCTAGGATCACAGATAGTATGCTCCACATTTGAATAGTCCATTTGTGAAGAAAGACAGCGAGGGCACCGGTATGGGTATATGCAGGTAAAGCAGAAGGTTGTAGGAAAGCCTGACCGCTGTTTCACGACCTTACCAGCTGTTAGCTCCCCCACCTCTATCTGTACCTGTATATACCTATACCCGCAATAAAGGGATCTTTAAGTAGCGGTACCCTCATAGTCTTTCTTCACATATTGGGCTTGATTCACTAAACCGTGATAACTCAAATATCACACCATATCAAAGATATCATACCTTATCAACGTTAACATGCCTCATCAGAATAGCATAGCGAGTGCTACGAACCCACAGGGGCTCAGGGCAGGGCGAGTGCCATTGCCAATTAGCAGGCATAAGTTTGCAGCGCTCACTATGCTACCCTGATAAGGTGTGGCATATTTGATAAGGTGTGATTATATTTGATAAGGTGTGATATTTGGGTTATCATGATATAGTGAATCAAGTTCATTGTGTACATAGACTTGCAAATCGGCATTTAGAGTGTAAAACACCAGGTCAGTTGACATGTATCAATGAAGAGTGTATCGGTAGACTGTATGCTTAGGAAAATTTTGAAAAACAAAAGGCTGTTCTTGAGTTTAGGGAAACTGATTTTGTACATAATCCTGTCTCATTCCTAATAGAAAGTATTCATATTTCAGGGAGACTGAAGGAAGTGAGTGCATGTTTATAATTCCCTCTATCACCCACAGTAGGGTATTTATGCCCCTGGCATAGTTTTGTTATGTTTAGACTTGAAGAATATATGAGACATCGTATCCTGTTTGGATAGTTTCCAGAAATGAGCTACAGTAATACGAATGATAGATATAACAACGGAGGTTTCCTGTGTAATTCAAGTACTTGTGAAGCTGTCGACAACAAGTAGAAAGTGTGACTTTTGGTTTTAATTATTTTAATGCAATACAGTGTAGTCATTCATTATATTTTTTGGGGGACTGGAAAACGGTAGACTTGCCACAACACTCAGAAGCCAAAATAGATATACAAGCCTCAGCTAGTGGAAAGCTATAAACAAAATAACCAAACAAATGAAGACTGAAATGAACCTTAACACGTATTCAACACCCACAGGATTTCTGACTAATACATAGCCCAGTTTTTGATCTGTGCCTGGCCCTAACTAGCCCACTCGTTTGTCTCACTGAAACCTGATTCCAATTCCCCAAAGCAAAGAGAAAAATAACATTAGCACATAGGCGTCCAAACAAACCATTAGCTCAATGAACAGTAAGCTAGTCGGTCCTTGCCTGGCAGCAGCATTTTATACTACAGCCTGTATTATGAATCAGGAAAGAACATTGGATGATCTAATACTTCTGTCTCCAGTATTCATTGACTGAAATCTGTATACATTGCTTGGGGTAAAGTTCTGTAATGTATACTGTGTTTTAAGATTAGGATTAAAGGGATATATCATCCTCCACACAAACTGGATAGCACAAGGAAAAACACAATAATTATAAATAAGATTTTTTTTCTGAAGTCATCCTATGCTCATTTTTTTATATTTTCAGCAGTGAGTTTGGCTGTAGGCCAGTGGGCATGACAACATACAGATGGGCCAGTAGTAAAGATTTGGAGGTGGGTAGGGGAAAGGTCATTTATGGAGATAAAGTGAACCTTAAGTGTACAAAAAAAATTGAGTTTTACTCACCTGGGGCTTACCTCAGCCCCCTGCAGCTGATCGGTGCCCACGACGAGTCGCTCTGATGCTCCGGGTCCCGCTGGCGGCCACTTCCGGTTTCGCCGTCAGGACCCGTCAGGCTGGGGAACGCGGCTGATACTACGCATTCCCAGCCAAAATAGCACCCCTATGCGGCCATATGTCCGCATACGGGTGCCTATGCGGACATATGGCCGCATAGGGGTGCTATTTTGTCTGGGAACGCGTAGTATCAGCCGCGTTCCCCAGCCTGACGGGTCCTGACGGCGAAACCGGAAGTGGCCGCCAGCGGGACCCGGAGCATCAGAGCGACTCGTCGTGGGCACCGATCAGCTGCAGGGGGCTGAGGTAAGCCCCAGGTGAGTAAAACTCAATTTTTTTTGGACACTTAAGGTTCACTTTAAGGCCTGGTATACACCATGCAATTTTCACTTCCAATCCCACTTTAGATCCAAAAAATGATTGGATGTGGCAATAAAAATATATACAGCCTACCGATTATCAGTGATTGATCCCAAGTTCAAAATCGATCTGTTTCTCAATTGGAAGTACATTGTGTGTCCTTTTAATTCATTTTGATCTCTATCCAATTGGAAATCGCATATGTGTGAAAGCTAGCTTTCTTCTAAATCTGATCAGTGTCATGCCTGAATATTGATCTTATAACTTGCTCGATTAGGATCTGGAGTGAAAATTGTGTGGTGTATAACGGGCTTAATACAGGGACTTCAATAGGCAATTACCAATACGTTTCTGAACCAGGGACACTTGGGGCACTCACAATGGTATTTATAAAAGCAAACAAGCATGCTCCACATGCCACCAAAAGCTGACATTTTAAAAACTGTACATACACAGAGATCATCAGAATATATATATATAGGGATGTGAACGTTTGGGCAACCTTGTTAATTGTCATGATATTCCTGTATAAATCGTTAGTTGTTACGATAAAAAAAAAATGTTAGTTAAATATATCATATAGGAAACACACACACAGTGGAAGTGGAATGAAGTTTATTGGATTTACAGAAAGTATGCAATAATTGTCTAAACAAAATTAGGCAGGTGCCTAAATTTAGGCACTGTTGTCATTTTATTGATTCCAAAACCTTTCGAACTAATTATTGGAACTCAAATTGTCTTGGTAAGCTCAGTGACACCTGACCTACAGGTGAATCCAATTATGAGAAAGAGTACTTAAGGGGGGACCAATTGTAAGTTTTCCTCCTCTTTTAAATTCCTCTGAAGAGTAGCAACATGGGAGTCTCAAAACAACTCTCAAATGACCTAAAGACAAAGATTGTTCACCATCATGGTTTAGGGGAAGGATACAGAAAGCTGTCTCAGAGATTTCTGTTGCCTATTTCCACAGTTAGGAACATATTGAGGAAATGGAAGACCACAGGCTCAGTTCAAGTTAAGGCTCGAAGTGGCATACCGAGAAAAATCTTAGTAAAGGGCCCTTAGGGAGACTTCAGTGTTAAAATATGACATTTTGACTATTTGTTGTAAGGCCTGACAGGTTATGTCCCCAATCAGTCTCTATGCCCCAATCTATTGCCACGGCTCTGAGCCCGGCCCACAGTCTTCACCTATAGACAAGCCCCCGCCTGAACAGGACACGTTATTTGTCTCCTGAGTCTAAGGTTACCCCCAGGTCTTCACGTGCAAGGCATACAGACAAGTAGAGAGGACAATGACCCGCCAGAACCCCAATGAGGCTAGTAACACATTTCAATAGGTATATGTATCACACAGGGCTTTTACCTTGATTCAGGAGGATGAGGCCCTCACCGACGATTGTCAGTAATGACAGATGTATCAGGAACAGACAGTAAAGGATCCAGGTATATATGAGAGAGTTCATGCAAAGTCCATATGCAAGGTTTATTTAACGGGTAATAGATGATCCAGGTAATATATGAGTGAGTTCATGCAATGGCAGCATGCAAGTTTATTCAAGCAAAAGACAAGAATTATTTCAAGTATACTAAGAGTGTCCAGTCCAGGTAGCCTGCAAGAGTATCTAGTAAACAGGCAGTGGTTGGTCCAGGCGGCAGGCAAGAGTGTCCAGTAAAAGGCAGAGGTCAGTCCAGGTGGCAGGCAAGAGTACCCAGTTAACAGGCAGAGGTTGGTCCAGGTGGCAGGCAAGGGTATCCAGTAAACAGGCAGAGGTCAGTCCAGGCAGCAGGCAAGAGTATCCAGGAATCAAAGCAAGGGTTAATAACAGCAGACAAGAATAGTCAAATACAAGCCAAAGGTCAAGATCCAGTAATCTAACAATGTGAGTGCGCACCTAGCAACTAGCCACAGCTATGCTTATCACGGGCGGTAACTGGGAGCACTCTGCGTGTTTAAATACAGCTTTCATCCAATCAGTGGCTGGCCACACTCCACACATCCAATCACACAGTAGTACACCTACAGTATCTAGGTGTCAGCTGTAATGTCAGCTGACACCGCACTGTTAGCTTGACCGGAGTTAGCTGATTATTGTTTACATCTGCGGAGAGTGTACTGAGAACGCGCCCTCTGCCTATCAGAGTGTGCTGCCTGTGTCTCAGGTTCCTTATATTTGTATTTTGTTCTATTATTCTAAACATTTATGCACAGAGAATTTTATTCTGCAAGTCAACTGGTTTATTTAATAATGTTGAAATACAAAAGTGTGAACACAGGATAGGACCATGAGTCTTTGGGGGAATGGATCTAAGGGCTGGCTTCAGGCAGAATGAGTTAATGGAGAAAAACAAAAGTAGAGCCCTGCACATTTAACTTTTGTGGCAAAGTGAAAATTGCCATTTCCAGTTGCACGATTCAGTCATTACTTGTACCCATGAATGCAATGCAGCAATTCTATTTGACTTAGAAATCTAACTTCACTTCCCATTCAGGGAGTGGGTGAGTGGCAAGTGCAAGCAGGGGCGTAACTGGGGGGATCAGCCCCCGTGACTGCAGGGAGCCCAGAGGTGTGGGAGGGTCCCAAAAACTAACCTTCCCTTTCTCTGATACTCCAGATCAGGTGTTTTGTGGTTACACATGTTGTGGGTATGAAGATCCTGATGGCCACACTTGTTTTATGACCCTTATAAGATGGGCCTCCAGGCTGTGAGCGTCACCAAAGGGGAGGCAAGGGAAGGGTTGTAAAGATTAAGAGGGCCCTATCTAAGGGCCTGTACACACTGCTGCGCTTGCGCTGGGTTTTAAAATGGCAAGCCTTCATGAGAATAGAAAAAAGCGCATTGCACCAGTGTGTACAGGTCTTCACGATTTTCATGATTTTTCAAAAGACCTTGTGATTAAAAAACACATGTGATTTGAAACGTGCAGCACATGCGCAGCAGTGTGTACAGACACCCCCCCCCCTTGATTTGTAGTTACGCCCCTGAGTGTAACTAAATTATTCATGTAAATCATACTTGCTTGTTCAAAATACATTTCCAAATTGCATTATACAAGCAACAAAGGTGTTGCATTTATAATGCAAGTTAGGTTATTTGCATAACATGGAGCTGTGTACTGTAGATTGTATAAATCCTCTTTTTTTTTTTTTTTTTTTTTTTTTTTTTTGTAAAAATATTTCTATATACCAACTAGAGATACTTTAAATTCATTGAGGATGCTTCTGTCAATCAAGTCAATGTAACATGTGTTTCTACATACATCCTACAAACCCATTGTTAAGTTAAGAAGCTTCTCCTAAGAACTTAACCTATAATGCCAAAGTTTGTGAGATCTGCAAGAAGATGCAGATTCACGAAATTTTGATAAAGTTGCTCAGTGTAGGCAGTTCATGGCAGTTTTATTTTTACTTGTCCAAGGTACATAACACACGTGTTGATATCAATGCACGCATTACACTATCTGCATAATGTGTGTTACACTAGTACGCTGTGCTGCTGAGAACTGGCTACACCATTTGTATGTGTGCATATGTGATAGGGGAACAAGGTGAGCACTGCATCATCTATCCCTTGGTTGCTAGGGCATCTAGTTCCAGCATTAAATAAACTTTTATTTTTTAAAGTACTATTTGGGTTATTCCTCAATCAGACATTTCAGGTCAGGGTGACACACATTGCAATGATTTGCAATGAAGTGCAATATCACATAGTGCTTTTATACTATGTGGCCTTCAATATCTTGCTTTTGCTAGTCTATGACTTCTTATATTGTAAAGCAGAATTTTATTGTGACATTCAGTTGCTTTTTATTATTATAAACTGTACTTGGCCTAAGGTCAACAAATGATTTTTTTTTTAATGAATCATGTTTGTGTTCTCTCTCTCTCTCTCTCTCTCTCTCTCTCTCTCTCTCTCTCTATCTATCTATCTATCTATCTATCTATATATATATATATATATATATATATATATATATATGTCGTGGGTTGCAAAAGTATTTGGCCCCCTTGAAGTTTTCCACATTTTGTCATATTACTGCCACAAACATGAATCAATTTTATTGGAATTCCACATGAAAGACCAACACAAAGTGGTGTACAAAATGATGTGTGCATAATTATTCGGCCCCCTTTGATCTGAGTGCAATCAGTTGCCTATAGACATTGCCTGATGAGTGCTAATGACTCAATAGAGTGTTCCTGTGTGTAATCTAATGTCAGTACAAATACCGCTGCTCTGTGATGGCTTCAGAGGTTGTCTAAGAGAATATTGGAAGCAACAACAACATGAAGTTCAAAGAACACACAAGACAGGTCAGGGATCAAGTTATTGAGAAATTTAAAGCAGGCTTAGGCTACAAAAAGATTTCCAAAGCCTTGAACATCCCACGGAGCACTGTTCAAGCGATCATTCAGAAATGGAAGGAGTATGGCACAACTGTAAACCTACCAAGACAAGGCCATCCACCTAAACTCACAGGCTGAACGAGAGCGCTGATCAGAAATGCAGTCAAGAGGCCCATGGTGACTCTGGACGAACTGCAGAGATCTACAGCTCAGCTGGGACCTCTGTCCATAGGACAACTATTAGTCATGCACTGTACAAAGTTGGCCTTTATGGAAGCGGGGCAAAAAGAAAGGCATTGTTAACAGAAAGCATAAGAAGTCCCGTTTGCAGTTTGCCACAAGCCATGTGGGGGACACAGCAACCATGTGGAAGAAGGTGCTCTGGTCAGATGAGACCAAAATGGAACTTTTTGGCCAAAATGCAAAACGCTATGTGTGGCGGAAAACTAACACTGCACATCACTCTGAACACACCATCCCCACTGTCAAATATGGTGGTGGCAGCATCATGCTCGGGGGGTGCATCTCTTCAGCAGGGACAGGGAAGCTGGTCAGAGTTGATGGGAAGATGGATGGAGCCAAATACAGGGCAAACTTGGAAGAAAATCTCTTGGAGACTGCAAAAGACTTGAGACTGGGGCGGAGGTTCACCTTCCAGCAGGACAATGACCCTAAACATAAAGCCAGGGCAACAATGGAATGGTTTAAAACAAAACATATCTATGTGTTAGAATGACCCAGTCAAAGTCCAGATGTAAATCCAATCGAGAATCTGTGGCAAGATCTGAAAACTGCTGTCCACAAACGCTGTCCATCTAATCTGACTGAGCTGGAGCTGTTTTGCAGAGAAGAATGGGCAAGGATTTCAGTCTCTAGATGTGCAAAGCTAGTAGAGACCCTAAAAGACTGGCAGCTTTAATTGCAGCAAAAGGTGGTTCTACAAAGTATTGACTCAGGGGGCCGAATAATTACGCACACCCCTCTTTGCAGTTATTTATTTGTAAAAAATGTTTGGAATGATGTATGATTTTCGATCCACTTCTCACATGTACACCACTTTGTATTGGTCTTTCACGTGGAATTCCAATAAAATTGATGCATGTTTGTGGCAGTAATGTGACAAAATGTGGAAAACTTCAAGAGGGCTGAATATTTTTGCAACCCACTATATCTATCTATCTATCTATCTATCTATCTATCTATCTATCTATCTAAATATATATATATATATATATATATATATATATATATATATATATATATATATATATATATATATATATTAAACAATGATCACTTTTGATCATTGATCAGGATTGAAAGCATTGCCACCTGTTGTTTTTAGTACCTAAAACTCAAAGTGAATAAACCTCCCTTGCCTTCGAAACCACTGCCTAACATGTTTTAAATGTAAATGTCAAAGTAATTTTCTCTATCTCACAGCAACAGTGTTCTCATGTCACTTTCAAATTGGCACTTTCTTTCACGTCTACATCCAGAATATCTGTAGAACTTGCCATTTCCAACCACACAACATTTCCAAAACACACTGGTTCATCCCCCAGAGATTATTAACTTCCTGGTATATGGTCTCATAATCTCTCACCTCAGCCACAGCAATGTTCTCTTATCTAGTATCCTACTAACAAGACTCTTGACTCTGCAATCCGTCATCAATGCTGCAGCTAAACTTACCTATACTTTTTACATATCTACTGCTCCCGTCAACAACTCTCCATGCTTTACCTTTTAAATCACTTCACATTTCTGACCACATAAAATACACTCAGCCCTCTTTCTACAAGAAGTGTAGCTCACTTACAACCACGGCTGGGCCAAGGCAGAGGCGAGAAAGTCTCCAGCCTCAGGGCGCAGTGTAGGAGGGGGTGTACAACTCACTCAGCTATCATTCCCCTATTGTGTTTGAAGCAGAGAGAAATACGAAAAGGGGATACATGGCAGTGACTGCAAGCCAGATAACTAGAGATTAAGGTGTTGGGGTCCCTGGGGTGCCTCTTAGACTAATAGCAATCAGTGTGTGACAGCTGGGGTGGGAGAGATGGAGGGGCGCAGTTTGGTGACTCAGCCCTAGGTGCTGGAGGACCTTGTCCTGTCTCTGCTTACATTTCCCATGCACAGCACCAATAAGCTACTATCTCTGAATGTATTCTTGCTTCTTGTTTGGGTTGTCTACACCATTAATTTATTGAAACAAACTCTCAAGGTCCACTTTGCTCTGTTCTATTTCTTCATTATTGATCACAGTTCTATGCCATCTATCTATTGTAACCTATATGCATTTCAGATTCTCATACATCTGCTTGGGGAGTACCCCCCACAGCTCTGGGCCACCCTGTGATCAGGTCCGGATTACCGACCAGGCAACAAAAGCAGTCGCTTGAGGCCCCATTCAGAGTCAAAGGCCCCCATCAGCACATAAACCAGCCCTCGCCATCCTGTCAGCAGTGGCTGGATGGTATAATGGTTAAAGAGACTCTGAGCAGTGCAGTAACTATGGAAAGATGCATATCATTTTAAAGCTCTCTTTCTCCTCTTTCCAATGATATATAAACCACCGCCCTATGCCTTTTAGTTTTCGCTATTTTTACGGTAAAATCGTACGTAAAAACAGGTGTGTGATGCAATGGTCAGATTTTTCATACGCTACGATCAATCTAGAAAATTGATTGTAATTCTTATATTGAAAAAAAAAATCAAAAGGCCACTTTAATGGGCACCTTAAGATTGCCAGCTTAGTTGGACAGACCGTTTTTCGTTTGTGTCCCAGCTTGAATTTGTTCTCTATGTACAGTATACACATAATATGATATATGGTATCCATCACACTGTTATTGCATGTCATTTTGTCATTGCATCTGTCGTTGCATGTAGGTGGAGTGACTGGAAGACAGCATAAAGAGGGCTAGAGTGTTTCATTTTTAGAGGCTAAAAAATAAACAATAACATGTTTTGGATCCTATTGGTATAAAAATGATGTATGACAGATTCTGGGCAAATTGGATGATATTTGGAGGTTGCCTACATTGAGCAGTTATATGAAGTAGGAAAAAGGAAAGAAGATTGCCAATCATTATTGTTGTTTTTTCTAACCAAACAAAACTAAACTTCAAATAATAAATATGACTATAATGTTCATTGTCTCTACATCAGTTTGATTTGTAAGATGTTATGCTTGTTTTGTAATTAGTTTTCTCTGGTATTTGACAAGACAAGACAAGACAAATAACATTTATATTGCGCTTTTCTCCTTGCGGACTCAAAGCGCCAGAGCAGAGCAGCAGCCACTAGGGCGCGCTCTATTGGCAGTAGAAGTGTAAGGGAGACTTGCCAAAGGTCTCCTACTGAATTAGTGCTGGCTTACTGAACAGGCAGAGCCGATATTTGAACCCTGGTCTCCTGTGTCAGAGGCAGAGCCCTTAACCATTACACCTTCAGCCAACTCTCAATAGGAAATGTTATTATTATTTAGTATTTATATAGCCCTGACATCGATCCTGCCATAGTCATATGTCCATTATAGTCTAATGGTAGCCATACATATAGTGATGTATGTGCAGATTCAACCAAGAGACAAATCTCTCTTTAATCGATACTCATGAGAGAGATCTGTCAGCTGCCCATACACCACAGGCCAATTCCCAATCAATTTCATGGTAACATTACGGATAAAAGAGATCAAAGTGTTTACCCCTTAAAGGAAACCTGAGACATTTTAAATATCAGCATTTATACTTCTATCTCCAGCTACATTTACTCCATGGGCTCTATCGACCTCCTCACTGGTGGCTCCGTTCTTCTGCAATCTTTCCCGGTAATAGGGTCCAGTCGTGCTGCGCAGTGTATGCATGGCCCGGTCATGCATGCGCTCCCATTGCGCTCCCATTGTCAGGAGCATTGTGGGCCATGCTACCTGCACAGGTGGAGAACGTGCCCAGTGACAGGAGCTTGCTGGGGGTGCGCTTGGCTGAAGCTGCACATGCACGGTGTAGCCTGACTGATGCATCTGGACCCTATTACCGGAAAAAATGGTAGAAGAATGGATCCCCCCATGAGAATGGTGAGGGAGCCCATGAAGTACACTGGGCTGGAGGAAGCCCAGGTAAGTATAAATGCTGGTATTTAAAATGTCTCAGGTACACTTTAAATGTTACTCAATTTGTCTACAATTTCACTTATAGATCTTAGATGAATTAAACCCTGGATTAGTGCAAAGTGACAAGAATTTAGAAACTTTAGAAAACGTAAACACCATTGGGTAAGCCAATGCGGTTCTATCTGTAAGAAAGTGAAATATTTTCACTAAACTGTTAGAGGCAATAAGTGTAGAATCAGGATGAAACCATTTATTGGCTAACTTAAAAGAATAATAGTAAGCAAGCTTTCGTCAGGCTTCAGTCCTGTTTGCTCACAAGATGTTGGAACAGACAACTATATACATGAAACATCAAAAGGGGAGACATAGATTTTTTTTTTTTTTTGCAAGCAAAAATATGTCATTAAGATACATTAAGTGAAACAGAACATCTAAATAAGGTGAGAGGTTGTTAGCTGAGATAAGACTCCTTGTTTACACAATACTCACAGAATTGGGACTGTCACAGAGGCATCGTAAATTCCAAGTTCACAAGTTTAGCTACAAGCAGAGAGCATGCAGTATAGGCTGAGAAGGAGTTATGGCATTAAATATCATCAGCCTCATACTAATATAAAAGGTTTTTGTCCTTATTCAAGCCTTTGTCCACAGCTTTGAACCGATTTATAAATTCCGTCTCTGCTATTAATCTATCTTTTGTTAGAGGCAAGTTATACTGTGATGTTTAGCTTGGCCTAAGTGTTGGCGAACCTTTATCTTTAATACCAATACATTCTGCAAGCAAAGGAAACGAGGCATTGAGAAGTAACTGTAGATATATACAGCTCTGTTTGAAAGATACAGTCTCATGTTACACCACAGGATATCGACTATAAAAATACTGCAGGAACTCTGAAGAGCTCAAGTGTGACTGTCGACCAGCATTTGCCACAGAAAGCAGTACATCACTAAATTAGCTTCTTAACACCATTACTTTGTGGCAAGGAGAGCATGCTGGTTATCAATGCTAGGGTGACACCAGTCTATAAAAGGATATGGCTTTTTCTTAAAATGACTTGTGACTTTGCCATTTCTAAATTTCCCTTACATATTATTGCCAATACGCCTCCTCTGCTTAAGTACAGTATAACAAAATGGATAGCTGTCAGAAAGAGCTAGATGTAGTTAGGGATGCAGTGCAGAAATCTGGGACACTCATTTCCTTCGCTCACTTCACAACACCAGAATGCAGTGAACCGTTTCATACCTGGCTTTCATAGAACATACACATTTTTTTTTGGGGGGGGGGGGGGGGGGGGGGGACATGAGCCTAACTTTATGAGGAAATGATTTCTCATAAACACATCAGTACATTTAGCTTCTGTGACCACTGGGCTTGTGGGCTTGTTAACACTGAATAAATTGAACTGAATCAGGTTACACATTTTGGAACAAGAGCTGTGTAAATGTATACACGCACGCACGCACGCACGCACGCACACACACACACAAACACACACACACAAGCACACACACACACTTTTAGCTGACCCCCCGCTCCCCCCACCACCAAAAACAAAGCTATTTAAGCCGATTAAATAGGTGAGCACCAGCAGCCCTCACCCAAACTACCTGTTTTGGAACTTAATTAGGGCCTGATGCAGTAAACTCCAGCATATTTGCTGTGAGCAGGGAGCTCCCAGCAATTTTACCATCACTTGCGCATGGACATTTAACCCTCAGTGTCACGGGCGTTACCACGATAACTCCTGTGTTGCTATGGTAATGCACATTATCATAGCAATGCGCATGTTAACCCGGTAATGTGGGTGGTGCTAAGGGTTAACTTCTCTAATTCTTCCCTACGCTAGTAGTGGTAAAATTGCTGGGCCCTCCCTGTGAACGGCAACTTTACCAGAGTATACTGCATTAGGCACCTATTTAGAAATGTAACTTTGCATGCAGTTAATCTTATTCAGAAGAGTAATAATTAATTGCATGACGGCCGATCAATTAATTATCTATCAGTTATCAATCATTATCTTTTCACATCTTCTTAGCACTAATATAAAGTTGTGGTTCTGCTATTGGTTAACACCCAAATGAAGATTAAAAAAAGACTGCAAAGTCTAAATCCAGAAAACATTTCTAACCACTAGCACAAACTCTCTCTAAGGCATATACAAAGAAGCTTCAAATAAATAACGAAGTGCATAGACTTCCATGCCTTTTCTGCTGGAATAATATAAATAACTGAAAGAACCTAAATGCATGGCCAAAATACAAGGGGAAAAATACAGTCTGGCATTACTTGCAAAGACAGAATCATTTAAGACACCCAGTGTCTGAAGGGGAGCTGTGGCAGATTTCCAGGTTGCTTGGAACACTCTGTTATGCAAGTTATCTTCAGAAAATGCATGTGAGTATGTCTAGGAGAACTTACACACACCAAATATTGATTCACCTTTTTTGTTTTTGTTTACTGCATGTTCTAGATCTAGGAAGTATCTTGATTGATGGCAAAAAGTATTTTTTTTTTCCAAAGCCTCGGTTGATAAATAATTTGCTGCTTCATAGCAAAAGGGTTTTATTCAAAAAAGTGTACCTGACAATTTGTTTCTCTACATTTGTTTCCAATAACATGTTTTTAAAATGATAATAAGGAATTGACAAAATAGTCATCTGGTTACATATGATGACGATGACCGCTTTATAAATCCTTATAAATATTTAATGAAGCAAACCTGATCAGCAGCACAGCTAACCTCATTAGTAAATTTGTATATGTGTATCGAGTGACCTATAATTGCATTTATAAAACCTAGTACGTAAAAGGCTTGTTATGCACAATTTTCTAGACACTGGTTGGTGATTGTGGCAAGGCTGTATCATGTTCTAATGAGCTTTTGTAGCAATAGTTAAACAATATGCATTGCCATTCACATTTGCAGACTGAGTTTGAATTAAAGGTTACAGTGATTTTAAACTTATTAAAAATATGTACACTTTTATGAAAGTCCGTTATTTTTTTACAAAGCACCACTTTCAATGAGCTCTTTTGTTGTTCCTATAACCTAATTAATTATAGAAGGTTTCCAAACAATTCATGTCATCCTGTTTATAGATAAACATTAGAATAATCATTTGCAGAAACCCTAAACTGCTAAGATGAAATTAATTTAACAAGCAAAAACACACCCTGGGGTACAGTTACCACTAAGTGAGAACCTGTGCGCTACAACATGTTTATTAAGCTGTTAGAGATCCGAATGAGCTTTTACTAGTTACACGATCAGCGCCAAGGTGGAAATTTCTTTCTGCTGCTATTTCCACAAACACGGAGTAACTCAGTGGCATAATGTCCCTTTACAAGCAGGCCTGCACCAATACAACTCACAGTGATGCATTGTATGAACTTTTTCCTGCTTATAAAGGTCAAGGTTTACTTTCAGTAGGAAATACTGCTTCAATGGGCAGCATTTTCCTTTTCCTGCTGGCTGACAATTGACCCAGCTGACCAATGACAGAGAGGTTTTCATTAAAACAAATAGCCACAACTGGTAGGTGGGACTGGCCTAAGGTCCGGCCTCTTGCTAGACAGGGCTTGTGTTCTGCAGCCCCATTGATTTGAATAGCCATAAAAAAGATGGCACTGTCACTAAACTAAACTTTACAGTGAGTAGACCAGAGCTGGATCTTTCCAATGCAACTAAGGCAGATTCTTAGGGCCTCATATGTTTCCAGGGGATTGGCTGGCACCTTTTCTGATCCCCATTCCTCATCTTACCAAAGAGGCTAGGTGAGGGAGACAAATATGCTATCTTGCCTTAGGCCCCATTTCATGTTAAAGGAATACTGTGGGGGGGTCGGGGGAAAATGAGTTGAACTTACCCAGGGCTTCTAATGGTCCCCCGCAGACATCCAGTGCCCACGCAGCCACTCACAATGCTCTGGAACCAGCCTCCAGTTCACTTCTGGAATTTCCAACTTTAAAGTCTGAAAACCACTGCGCCTGCCCAGCGGTGCCCTCACCCCCACAGACATTACCAGGAGTGTATTGCTCAGGCCCAGTATGATCTGTGCGTGCGCAGTATGCTCATGGTGACATCAGCGGGAGTGAGGACACGGCAATGCAGGTGCAGTGGTTTTCAAACTTTAAAGTCGGAAATTCCATAAGTGAACCAGAGGAGGGCCTGGAGCATCGGTGAGTGGCTGTGTGGGCACAGGACGTCTGCAGGGGACCACTAGAAGCCATGGGTAAGTTCAACTCATTTTCCCCCGACTCCCCCCTATAGTATTGCTTTAATCCTTCTTTTTAGTGAGATTAGTGGGCCTCACTCAAACTTCGTAATGTGGATTATGCAAACAGCATAAATTGCATTAAACACACACACAATGTATATACATATTTTAACCTGGTGAGTCCATAATGTACACTATACAAGCAACATATACATTGTGTGTATAATGTGAGGCTTGCTGATTGTGTACAGTGCATTACATAGTTGGTGTAACACCTGCTAATTTGTACATGTGCTTTCAGTGCACAGTAAAGACTAGTGGATCAGACTCAATGGAATACTAGTCACGGGTGCATTGCATCTTTTACATTAGACAATTTGCATTTTATGCACAAGAATAAATTGACAGTTTGCAGTCTTAATAGTTTTCATGAAGTGCTACCCTTATAAAGTTGTTTTCGTGATAACCGGGTTTACAGTGGGCTGCAAGACACATATAGACATCTTCATAGACCATGCTTCTGGAATCTGAATGATTACTTTCTCCCTACGGACTTTCAATTCTTTTCAAGGACCTTGTCACTTTTTCACAGTGGTAGTCTGAAAGTAAATTTGCTGACTGAGATATTTTAGGGTTCTGTGATTGGCATTCTCATTTCAAACCAATGTGGTGTTTTTGAAATATGGACACCTGTTAATTAACATTCACGTATACCTAATTGTTGGCAATGGAAAAAGCCTGCGTAAGTGTGCTGGCCCTGGGCCTAGCCAAGAGCAAGATGGACATATACATGTATATGTTTTTTTTTTTAGTTAGTCAACATGATGACACAAGACAAATTCCATGTTTAAAGAGACATTGAAGCGAAAAAACAATTATGATATAATGATTTGTATGTGTAGTACAGCTAAGAAATAAAACATTAGGAGCAGACACATAAGTCTAATATTGTTTTCAGTACAGGGACAGTTAAGAAACTCCAGTTGTTATGTATGCAAAAGAGCCATTGAGCTCCATCACTTTCAAAGTTGAAGAGCTCTGTCTTCTGAAGCTTGTTATCTCAACTGTCTGTCTTTGTATCTTCTTATTCTCTGCACAGGACAGTTCAAAAGTTCACTAGCCTGCTCTGTAAAATCATTTAGAATGCCAAGTAGTGTGTAAACTGCAAATATTAGAGAATGATGCAATGTTGTAAAAAAAAAAAAAATATGAGAATATTTTCTTTGCTACTAATGTTCTAGTAATTATCCGTATATCCGTACTACACAATACATTCATTGAATATATATATATATATATATATATATATATATATATATATATATATATATATATATATATATATATATATATATATATATATATATATATATATATATATATAATTTTTTTTTTTTTTTTTTTTTGCTTCAGTGTCTCTGTAAAGCCATTTAAAAGCAAATAGTAACAAAAGTCAACAGTCATATACTGTACATATTCATATACCAAAGAATAGTACAATGAAATAATAACATGCACCAGAGTGGCAATCATTTAAGTATTTCAGCAAAGTTTAAATTATATCCTGTTTTTAAAGGTTGAATAAGAAAAGTGTTAAATAAGAAACATGTGTGTGCACAGTGAAAATAATGTGCTATAACAAATATCATAAACATAACACCATAAACAAAGTGTATACAGTATACTCTATAAATGTGGACATGAACTATTGCTGCCAGATTGGTTGTGAAGCAAGATTCAAATTAATGAACTGAGGTGCTAAATTGCTCCACTAAGCCATAAAAAAACATAGGTTATCATTATCCCAGGTCACAAGTATAAATCTATAGTCCAAAGAGGTAGTAGGCAGGGTAAAGGCTATTATTTGTGAAAGGTCTACATTCATTACCCAAGCAGAGGGTAACAATATGATACATGTTTTACCACCTGGGTGATTAAGTATCACAGCAGCGGTGCCTTGTTTCAGCTTCCTGCCTTTCTGTGTTATTATTATTATTTTAGATTTATGCATCACCAACATATTTTATGATACTGTACAATAGATACTGGTAATACACAATACAGACAGTTACAAGGCAATGGATTATAGAGAGAAAGCAATTAAACATGTCAGTGAGGCATCATATATATTAACCACTTGAGGACCGTGAGCTTACACCTCCCCTAGTGAACAGACTATTTTTTACTATTTAGGCCACCACAGCTTTAAGGCCTCGCTGCAGGCCCGTACAACTCAGCACACAAGTGATCCCCCCCCCTTTCTGACCACCAACAGAGCTTTCTGTTGGTGGTCTGTGATTGCTCCCCCAATGTTTGTTTGTTTGTTTTATAAATATTTGTGTTTTATTTTTTAATAAATGTGTGCATTTTTTATTTTTTTATTTTTATTTTTACTACTCTCCCTCCCTCCTTTCCCCCACCAGCCAATTAGCATGATCGGCTGACATACGCATTAGCTTATGACAGCTGATCGTACTCTTGCCTCCCAGGGGGACAGCCGTGTCACACGGCTGTCCCCAGTACAGCACTGCCTTAGATCACAGCGCTGTGCAGTGTTATTAGACAGCGGTTTCACCATCTAACAGTCTCCTAGTGGCGATCGCCGATGGGAGACTAATGACGGAGCGGAGCTTCGTCATTCAAGCAGAGATGCACGCGCGATCTCCTGCAAAACCCCACCCCAGAACTTGGTGCCAATTGGCGTTAGGCGGTCCTGAGGCTGCGGCTGCGATCAAGCACTTCAACGAGACGTGTTCGTTGTGAAGTTAGCCTATTAACAGCCCCTGGGTCCCTAAGTAAAGTTATCATGGGGCCCCATGCACCCCCACTTCCCACATATAGTGGCTAGTTATACCTCAACCCCACCCACCTTGCAAAGTAAGCACAGCAGAGCAGTATAATATTTACTTGTTCCAGTTCTGCTAGCAGTGTGGTATGTAATAGACAGTCTTCTTTTTTTTTGGCTTGATTTTTCCTTCTAATATAAACCTACCCCCCCCCCCCCCAAAATAAATAAATAAATAAATAACCCCCCCCCCAATAAAAAAACAACATAATGGTCTATGTAAATGTAGCCAACAGGATGAGGTGCTAGACCTTCGAGTCATAATAGATCTGCAGAAGAGGGAAAGAGGAATCAATCTATCACCCTCTCCAACTGAAATTCTACTTCTTACTACTAAAATATAAAAATGTAAAAATGTAAAAGTAAAAATGCTAATATTTAATTAGTAATAATAATTATAATTATAATAATCCTCTATAATAAGACCCCTTTGTCCCTGTGTCCTCCTCTGTGTCCATGCTTTTATACTACCGTGCATGGGCGGCTCTTGGGACCGGAGGAGGATAGGTCTGGGGGGGCGTGTGCACATGCGGTGACATGCAGCGGATGGTGGCAGTGACGGGGCGGAAGGGGGGTTGTGAGGGCCGCCTAGAGCCGTTATTGTAAAGGTCTACTAGTAATAATAATATTTTGAAATAAAAATACATACACAAAACTATTTTGCTGCTTCCTTCCAATTTTCCTCATATCTATGTTCCTTACACAGACTAACCCCTCCTCCTTCCACCTCCACCCAACTATTACTAACCAAATCTAATGTATGGTAAGTTTTGCTGTTGCAGCTGTGCCTCCACACACACTAAGGCCCAGTGCACACCCAAAACCTCTAGCAGATCCGCAAGATGCTAGAGGTTTTTGAAGCAGATTTCAGAGCAATTCTAGGCATGTTTAGAGAGGTTTTCTAAACATGCCTAGCGTTTTTTGGAGCGTTCTTGTGTAGCAAATTTCAAATATTGTTACAGTAAAGCTGGTACTGAACAGCTTCTGTAACAAAAACGCCTGTAAAACAGCTCTGATCTAGCATTTTTCAGAGCAGTTTTCCACTTTCCTATACTTTAACATTGAGGCAGAAACGCCTCAGAAATATAAAAAATGCTGCAGCCCCCGAGTTTGCGTTTGTGGAAAAAACAAACTTCTCTGGTGTGCACCATCCCACTCACTTTCTTTAGCCAAGCGGTTTTCCCCCTGCAAGCGTTTTAAAAAACGCTCCAGAACCGCTCTGGTGTGCACCAGCCCTGACTGACACTGCCAGGCAACCGACATGAGTTGCTCACTTTGCAAAGCCAACCAATGCATAATATTAAAAGACTGAGTTTTATCATATCAGAGCCTAGACTCACGTCAGTGGTGTGGACATTACATTATATTCACTAGAGCACATTGCAACAGCTTTAAATAACTTCTGTATCAGTAGCATCAGCCATAAAGCTGCAGAGGTCAGAGAGCTATCCGTAAACTTACAGCCCATACAAATTAAGTTACATTTACAGTTGTTAAAAACAAAATCTGACATAAATAATTCTATTATGCCCCCCGATGAGAGCAGCCTTAGGCATATGGCTCTGAGTAAGCATAGTATGTAAAGGCTCTGCTTCTAGAGATGGATATCTTTAGTGAAATTCCAACCTTTTCCTCCAGCGTTAGATTCTCCTGCTTTTAGCAAAGCAGCACAGAGCAAAACAAAATCCATTTCATTCCAATCATGCCAGCATCATTAGGATGCAAGAGGAGGCAATCGAAAACCAGCAAAACTGTGTGCTTGAACTTGACACAACCATTTACAATGCCAATTTTTAAAGTTCTACCTATTCTAAAGGCAATAGTAGTGCAATCTGCATTTCAGCTATCTAAATGTATCACACAATGCACAGGTATCAGTCTTCATTACCGAGAGCAAATTGTAATGTATCTCTGTATATGTAATATAGATTTCTGTTGCTCAGTATATATAGAAAAAAAAACCTAACGGTTACCAGTGTGTTAGCACAACTTTCAGGCCTGGATTAATGGATGGCTCTCTTACTACAGCGGCAATTGTGGGCTCGTTATCACTGAGAGATCAATTCTATCCCTGTGAACAATATAGGGTGCGATGGCTGTCACTAAACAATTAAGACAGGTTCTCACGTTAACACTGGCTAGCAGGAAGGATTTGAAGGAGGTAAACAAGGACAAAATTGGAGGTCAGCTTGAAAAAAATAAATAAGGAAACCAGCAGACTATAAAAATGAAGCATATACTGAACTGTTTATTTAGGGAGAAAGCCTTGTTTCCCACGAGTTTCCCTTGTGATTATTGGTAAAAAATCCGCTGTGATTACATAGTTATTTCTCTGGATACCGAGTAGTACCAAAACAGATCTTTTTCATCAGCATATTTTATCATTGTAAAGTGGAATTCATTTCTTGCTAAAAAATGCTCTACACAGATCGGTGCTGAACAAATATTTCTTCCAGTATAGTGTTGAAAATGATCTTTCTATTTTCCCCATTTGATGGCCTTGCCCTCACCTTACATCTATTTACTATTTACAGTTTACCTGATCTGAAGTAAAAAACCTAAGGTAAGCACAAAGGTATGTTTAGGGCCTAACAGCGCAAACTGGCGCTGGAAATTTGGGAGCCATTGGGCATGGCCAACTGACAGTAGGTTGTTATGTGAATTACGGCTTTAGCAGTAACTGGCAGCCAAATTATGCCTTTCCCCAAAGTCCATGGTAGTCTGGAGGGGGAATAGCAATTAATGCCACTGGGGCTTTTACAGGAGCAGGGTGAGACATTTTTCATCTTCACCCTGTGCCCAAAAATCCTGGCACTGTTTTTGAATGTACCCAGTTTAGAGGAGTATCTACACTTAGCCAGTCTTCCCTCGCCCCCTCCCCCCACAGAGAGGGAGAATGAGCTGGGAATTAAGGGTGCCCAGTCTTGTACATAGTGCAGAGCAAAAGCAAAGTGAAGCATTATACATTACCTGCTCCCAGCAACAATACAGGGCCCTCTTCAGTTTGCAGGTTCCGTGCAGCCAGCCAATCACCATGCGGTTTCCATCCCTGTCACATGATATGGGACTGAAGCCACATTGTGATTGGCTGGCTGCACGGCACTTGTAAATTGAAGAGGAAGTGAAGATTACCTGTATTACTCCTACCTAGTCCTACTCCTGTGCCCCCCACTCATCCCCTCATTCTTCTCTGTCCCTGTAATCGCTCTTTAAAAGAAAAAAAGAAACTTTTGTCTCAAGTCAAATTTACAGACAGGAAGAGGCAGTTGTTCAATGTACCCTCATCTAACCCTCCCATTCTCTTCTTTTCCCCAATGTTCCTTACTATTACCCTTTTCCTTTCCCATTTACTCTCCTTGTGTAATGTTATTTGCAGCATTATGGCTACTGTACAAAATAGATCTAGAAATGTTTTTGTTTCTGTACATCCCCAACTTCTGCACCCATCTTCTCAGGGGAAAAATGTAAAATTAAAATGTTATGTGCAATCGCTATCCTCAGATGACTTTGAACTCCTTCACCCATCTCCAGGTGCACAAATTGTTAGCTCAGCCAATCTAAGCAAGCATCCTTTGTAAGACCGATACCTCCACATATGACCTTGATCGGATGTGTATCAGTTACTTTGATCAATTAAGGCCAGTTTAAAAAAAATGATTTGGTTCTTTGAAAAAAAAAACGTATTTGCTACTTTGTGCACTTAATTCACTAAGCATAAATCACTCTACCTATAGAAAGCAAATTATTCCAGGTAAATAAAGAGCATGGTGGGCAAAGCAGGTGGTTTTGGTGCTCAACGTTTAGCACAGAGTGCCAAAGGTGGGCAGTGGGCACCTTTATAGTAGTAATGCTATATTGCGCAACCTGCGCAAGGATAGCCACTTCGGGACCACAGTGCTAAACCCTCCTAACGACCAGGCAATTTTTTCAAAATAGGCCACTGCAGCTTTCAGGCCAAGCTGCAGGGCCGCACAACACAGCACACTAGTGATTCCCCCCCCCCCCCCCTTTTCTTCCCACCAACAGAGCTCTCTGTTGGTGGGGTCTGATCCCTCCCCCTGTGTTTATTTTTTATAAATAAATATTCATTTTTTTAAATATTAAATCTTACTATTTGTTTAATATTTTTCCCTCCCCCCCTCCCTGCAGCCAGCTAATAATGGCGATCGGCTCTCATATGCTTCAGCCACTACAGCACTGCTGCAGATCTCAGAGCTGTACTAAGTAAAAAGACAGCGGTTTCACCGTCTAACAGTCTCCAATCGCCGCTACTCCCGCAGTAGCCAGCCCCAGGAATTGACGCCAGTTGGCGTTAGGTGGCCCTGGGGCTGCCGCCATGATCACACCCATTAGCGTGATGCGGTCTTGAGGTAGATAATTTGGGTTTCTGGCAACCGCTGGACACCAAATGACTTCTCCCTTCAAGTTGCACGCCTCAAAAGGGGGAGTAGTATTTTATGCCCATGGGAATTTGAGCGTCAGCAGAGTAAGCCGTCAAGTCACCGGCGGCAGAACTATATGTATGCAAAGTGGGAAGATGAATGCAACAGCATAACCATTATAAGACATGGAGATTAGTTGTCATATCCAGTGAGGGAAGCTACTTGAAACAGTAAAAATACTGAAACTGGCCTTTTAAGTGCATTTCCCATTCGCATTATTTTTCTTCATAAAATAAATGGAGTTATGCCTCTTTTAGTGCATCGGCAAACAAAACAAATGTTTTTCGTTATCTTCCACTCTATTTTCCACTTGCCACACACACTCCAGTAGAATAATTTTGGCTGGCACAAGCCCAGTAGAAAAAAAGGGATGACAGCTAAAATAAGCTGACACTGCTGTTTTATAAATTATGAACTCTGTAGAAGGAGCACAGGACAGGTGAACCAAGCAGTTTGCCTCAATGCACAATTTTATAAATCAGTCACTAAGTAAGTATAACGTGTGTGGAAATTCCTGTGAGAACCACACATAACAAGCACCCAACAATAAAAAAATATAATTCCTGATTTGTAACATAAAGCAGCAATTCCTGCATTACACTAAAAGAGATGTAAAGCTTACATTGTTTTAGATAAAGCCTTATTATTAAATCTTGTGCCTTGTTGTTAAGCATGCTTAATTAGAATTATTTTATCCGAAAATCATCTAAGGACCTTGACAAGTCGTGTCGGTAGCTTCCGCTGTTATCATCAAATAGATTCTATTTCTGTTGTGTGTAAAACCATGAATTACAATGGACATACTGGGTCTGATTTACTGATGACAAGATCATACTCATGCCAATGATTTATATACTTTACCAATCCTTGAGATTGGAGAATTAGGTTCAAATGATGACATTTTTGAGACGATCCCTCAGATCATGCTTTCCTCAGGGATACAACAATTTTTTTTCACAATGTTAATGCTTCCATCTTTTACATGCAAAAGTATTTATCTGTTGTTGAGGACAGCAGTGCCTTCGTTCCTGTCATCACTGAGATGATATTTATGCATCTTGCGATTGCCTGGATGGCATTAACTCTACCAGTATACTGATACTAAAAGACTATTTCATTCTAAACACGGCTTCAATTATTATGTTCTTAATCCTACAGTACAACTGACAAGGAAAAGTGTAATGTAACTTAGGCCTGCAATGCATATGTGAGTTGTGCTCTTAAAATACCTATAAGGCAGGCCTGCAAAAGGCAAAGGAGCTAATTTTGGCATCAGCTGTGCTAGGTTAAAATGGGTTTAACATAGACTGCATAGTTTATTGTGGCTATTGCCTAACCCAATGAGTAATTTGGGCACCCAATGAAACTCAGGATTAGGCTGCTGGTACCCATTAATTAGTGTAAAGAGAGGGATTATTCAGCAGCAAAAGTAGTTGCTATACTGGTGTTGATCATAGCTGGGGGAAGGGGGGTTGGCATCGGTGTTAGGCATCGGTGGGAGGGTCAGTTAGAATTTGGGATCAAGACTTTAGGCTTAGGCATTAAGAGGAGGGTCAGTTAGGGTTAGGGCCTGTTTTTACTACACGCGGATTCTGGATGCAGAAAAACTGACTCCAATGAAAGCCTATGGGCCTGTTTCCACTAAACGCAATTTTTCTGATGCAGATTTCCCATAGGCATTCATTGGAGTCAGTTTTCTGCATCCAGAATCTGCATGTAATGGAAATAGGGCCCTAGGCTTTGGTGGGGGGCTTGTTAGAATTAGGCATTGAGGGCGGTCAAATAGGGTTAGGCATCAAGAGGGAGGGCTCATATGAGAGTAAGGTTTGGTTAGGTCATAGTAAAATATTAGTAAAGAATACTGATATTCTTGTGTCCAAATTACCCGGTGATTCATAGTACAACATATGTAATATGCTGATTAATATACTTGTGGCTAGTGCCCATTTTAAATGTACATGCAAAAGGAAATGGTATTATGCCAGATTGTAGAAGGGGAAAAAAATAACCAAGTGGGAGCAGGTAAATCTCTTGATCTCGCATAATACCTGTGCAATTACATAGTTATTATTATTTTATATGTATCTTCCAATATCCATAATGATTTCCTTCTTCCTCTATCTCTTGTGCCGGTTTATTAGGGAGGAAAATTTAAGGAAACATTTTGCTCCATACTAAGGTACAGAACATTTCCAAAATTATTATAAAACCTCTGGAAATGTTGCTAAACCAGGAATAAAAAAAAGGATAAGAATAATAAAAAAAAAACCTTTTATTAAAATGGTATATGACTCTCTGGAGGCTCACAAAATAAATATTTCAGCTTCTCCAGTATGGTTAGTCTTACCATAGCAAGTGGAAATATACAGTTATAACAAGCTATTGGTGCTCCGTATTCATATTTATATCCAATATAACAGTTGTATCATAAAATCCAATCCAACTTTAGCATCGTTACATTTTGGAGCGGAATCAAAACACAATACAAGGCTTTTGTTATATATTTTATTGCTATTACATTAGCAAGATATTGGAAAAAGTATTTGGCCACTAAATATCTCTGAAGTTATCGCTATCCTTAAAAACACTTTGCACTTGAGAAAATGTATACTTTTTTAATATAATTAATGCCTTCAACAGAATGTGGTGCTGTTAGCTTTCATGTGACAACTCTAATTGCTCATCCCCAGAACTTAATCTGTAGTGAATATTTAACCACTTCCCTACCACGCTATTTTGTGCTGATCGGTGCTGCGTGGGCTCTCCAGCCCGCAGCACCGATCAGCTAGCAGCCAGGCCGATCAGACTTCCCCCCTTTTTTCCCCACTAGGGGGATGTCCTGCTGGGGGGGTCTGATCGCCGCCGGCTGCTTGCGCTTGCGGGGGGGGGCTCTTCAAAGCCCCCCTCCGCAGCGCTTCCTGGCCTCCTTCCCCTTCCCTCGCTCTCCCTCCCCCTGTGAGCGGCGCAGGACGGATTTCCGTCCTGCGCCTGATGGGATAGGCTTTAGCCTATCAGATGACGGTGATCCCCGGCCAATCAGAGGCCGGGGATCGCCGATCTCCTCTACGGCGCTGCTGCGCAGCAGCGCCGTATACATGTAAACACCGGGGAAGGTCTTCCCCGTGTGTTTACATTTACCCTGCGAGCCGCCGATCGGCTCGCAGGGTGTTCACGGAGACACCCTCCGTGAGCTGACATGGAACGGCCGCTCGTATGGTATACACTTCAGGATTCAGGGGCGTGTATATACGCTCCGAGAATCCGGAAGTGGTTAAAACTATTTTCTTAATATTAGTTATTAAAGCCAAGAAGGCGCCAAAGTTGCCTGACAGCGATGTGTAGATTCTCCCAGTGTACTGCATCAGACACGCACTATAAATAGACCTTGTCTTCTCAGGTTTTTGTACTGATTGCCAGTGCCCGGCACAAACAGGCATTTACCTGGGAAAAATATTATAATGCTGTGGTAAAAAGTCAACTTTGTACATACGGTCGTATAACTTCTCAATGCAAGTGATTGAAGAGGTTAGATGTTTATGACCATGGTGGGCCACATAGCAACTGGTAAGCCTCATCACTTTGCCGTTGTAGAATGATGAGTTTGATTTCCCCCAAGGACATTATCTGCATGGAGTCTGCATTCTCCCCAGGTTTTTGTCTGCATCCCAAAATATCTATTGGTATGACAACTGGCTTCGTCTGAGTGTCTTTAAAATCCAAAAGGGACATTAGATTAGATCCACTAAAAGGCCTCAATTCACTAAGATCATGCTAGAGATAATAAGGCAAGAGAAAACTTACCTCCACATAAGAGAGAGTTATCTTATCTCTTCATTCCTTAAGTTACCTCCTCTGTAGTTATTTTACCTCCTCTGTAGTTAATTTACTTCCTCTGTAGTTATTTTCACATGCAGTTAATAAACAGCCTGTCTTTAACTCTGGAGTTATTTTAAGGATTGAAGAGTTAACTTAAAGACAGAAGAGTTAACTTTAGGTTTGCCTGAGGTAAAATGTTTCCTGAATACTACATGCCTTATCACCATGGTAACAACTCCAGAAGAGTTATTAAAGACAGGAAATAAGCTTAGTGAATTGAGGTACTTATTGCAGCTACACTATCTGTGTTGTTTGACATTTGTAATTATTTATTTTTAAAGATTTGTTTTTAAGTACCCCCAAAATCTATCAAATTAAGCTCATGGCGGGCTACGCTACCTTTACAGAATTTACCTTCTGCTTCTCATTGTCCTTTGGGTCGCCCCCCCTCCTTGTTCCCAGTCTGTGGTCCTTTTAGCTACCTGCATTTCACATTGTGGAATATGGATATCATTTTGTTGACTATGAAGACCACTGGGCACCAGAAATAGGGTGACCCCAAGGACAATGAGCAGCAGCACACTTCTGGAAAGGTAATCTAGCCTACCATGGGCTTCACTCGTTTGTTTGGTCCAGTTAGGTTCAGGGGTACTTAAAGTATTACTAAGTTGTTGTTTTATTTTTTCCTTCCAAAAGTATTTTTATTTTACAACCTCATATCAAGGAGAATTATTACAAGTAAAACATAACAAGAAGGTGTGTTAACCTCCTGGGCGATAATCCCGAGCTGAGCTCGGGGTATATCGCGCAGGAGGATTTCTCAGGCCCTGGTGGGCCGATTTGCATATTTTTTTTGTTACATGCAGCTAGCACTTTGCTAGCTGCGTGTAACTTCCGATCGCCGCTGCTCGCCACCGATCCGCCGCTACCCGCCGTGCCGCGCAGCCCCCCCCTCCAGACCCCTTGCGCAGTCTGGCCAATCAGTGCCAGGCAGCGCCGAGGGGTGGATCGGGACTCCCTCTGATGTCCCAACGTCCATGACGTCGGTGACGTCATTCCGCCCCGTCGCCATGGCGACCGGGGAAGCCCAGCAGGAAATCCCGTTCTGAACAGGATTTCCTGCTTACTCTGATCGCCAAAGGTGATCGGAGTGGGTGGGGGGATGCCGCTGCGCAGCGTCTATCATGTAGCGAGCCTAGGGCTCGCTACATGATTTAAAAAATATATATTTTTTAAAAAGTGCTGCACCCCCTCCTGGGCGATACAATTGTATCGCCCAGAGGGGTAAGAAAGCTCAAACCCCTGAGACACAAACTCTTCTCCAATAGCTGAAAGCTGTACCATGGCTCTCTTCAGTACATCTAGATTATCAATAACAAAGCTTTGCTTTAAAGGACAACCGAAGTGACATGTGATATGATGAGAGAGACGTGTCTGTACAGTGCCAAGCAGTCACACAAATGACTATGCTGTATTTCTTTTTTATTATTTCTCTGCATGAAAGAGTTAAACATCAGATATCCAAGTGACAGTTCCTGTCCGGGTCGGGTCAGACAGGGTCAGACTATAGCATAACCCTCACTGATAAGGAATTACAGCCATAAAACACTTATCTGTCCATAAATGACTTCTGAGGGCAGAAAAGAGATAAAGAGGATCAATAATTAATAGATTTAAGCTCTGGCATACTTCAATGCATGTGTTATTGAGCCAATGAATGAAAAATGAGACATTGAAAAAACTTAAAAAATAGATTTAAATATACCATAAAACAAAACAAACAAAAAAAACTGTGGGGTATCTAAAAAAATCATTTTTAGGAGAAGGATAGATACAATTGTTTATCTTATCAGTTTATTTTCACCTCGGATGTCCTTTAAAGATCTGGGCATTTTTCAACTGAAAGTATATCAATTCTTTAGTGTATTTGATATACACAATATGCTGTTCACATACTGAGGGTCCCTGTCCTTCTTTGCTATATTAGAACAATTGATTACCGGTTCCTTTATTTGCCTTGGTGACGGCCACCTATATGTGTTGAACGCTTTTGGCTGACTGCAGGTGTAATGTCAGAATGGGCAGCCCAGAAGCAGCCTTCCTCACTGAGTATCACGCATGCTCAGTGGGAAGTTAGACATTATTCACCTGAAATATCTCCGCTTCCGCACCACGTACACTCCCAAAATTTTCAGGGGAGGGAGGGGACCCCCAGATCTAGCTCTGTGTTGAATTGCAGCCCCCGAGCCCCGCTAGTTTCCGAGATAGGTTTGCTGCAATCAGTCTCGGGAACCAGCGGGGCTCGGGGGCTGCAATTCGGCACAGAGCTGGATCTGGGGGTCCCCTACCTCCCCTGAAAATTTCGGGAGTGTACATAGTGCAGAAGCGGAGATACTTATGACGTTTTTCGTGGCTGCACAATTTAATGGGTCGCAGGCTCCTACTGCGCATGCGGTGCTGCCCAATCTGCGGGGATGCCCATTCTGACACTACACCAGCAACATCTGATTCCAACTACTGAGGATTTATGACACATGTTGATGACACAGTGGATATGATAGCTTTAGCAGCTGGCTGTGTCTTGCCTTATTTGGTTATCTGGTTTGAAAGCGCTGGTATTTTTTCATCTCAATCAAGAATGAGACCCAACAATGAGACTCATATCTACATATTTTTGCTGAATCCTCCAATGTATGAGCTATCTTTTTTATTAAGCAGTTGAATATTTAGTATGTGTTATGTTTGATTAAAGGATATATTTGGTTTAACTCGGTACTATGGGATTGTCCACTGGGCTACCATCCTAATATGAATTAATAACTTCTGCACACTCCATAAGACTAAAGGCATTGGATGGTGTAATAAAGAAGAGAATATATCAAGAATGATTTGCAGCGAGCGGACTGTGTAAATTAAGGATTCTATTCTTCATCTTCACCAGTAATATTGTTCTATATACTAGAGTCCCACTGGGTATAATAGACATTAGGTCATTTTTCAAATAACTTTCTCATTCTTATTTTCAGTTTCATATTTTTTCATGAAAATATTTTATATATTGATTTTAGAATATCTGTGTAGTATCTACCTGTATGTAGATCAACTAGCAATTGCACTGCTTTAGAATTGACTAAGAAGGCCAATGGGCTGTGAAGACATATAAGCAATAACATACAGTAAAGAGAAAATGTCATACTTACTATTATTCTCAGTGTGCTATCGATGTATATAGTGCAATTTTTTTTTGTGGCACTGTACAAAGAAGAAAGCATATACAGACAGTACATAATACAGCTATTGGGACATAAAAAAGAAGTGAAATGTAGCATAAAAGTCACAGTGGCCTTACAGTGTGTCCAACAAAATATACAATTATAGCATAGAAAAGAGAGAGATCCTTGCTCTTGCAGAAAGGTCAGAGGCTGAGAAGTTGAATGGTGAATCACTAGCATATAAGTACTGTAGTATTGAAAACTGATAATTTCACAAGGCCATTTAAATAGTAGAATTGTATATCACACCCCTAGTCCACAGGGGGAGCAAGCTGTAAATAGTTCCAAGGTTAAAAACACAAGCATGCAGCTGTTCATCAGTAGCATACCACAATATGGCTGTGTAACTGTAAAAACGCTAACAAACAAAAAAAAAAAAGGAATGCTCCTTGGCGCTTATTAAATTATTTTTTTTCCTCCTAAGTACTTTTTTTTAAGGTGATATTTTCAAATCTTATCAATTCAATGCCACTGGTAAGCAAGAAAATACTCAGAATAATTTTGACTGCACTTTTTTTACCTACTTGTTCATACTTTTTCAATTGCTGAGTGCTGAAAAGTTATTTTAAAGAGAAATTAAAAAATTATCTCACTGGAAAAAGCTTAGGAGAAAAAGTGAATTGAATAAGAGCCCCTTGTGTTTTAAAGTATCTAATAAGGTCAGTCTAGTAAGGTCTCTGCATAGGGATGAGGATCTACCGTAGTTCATATTTTTAAACACTTATGTCCAAATTGGAGATGGCCCAAAGGAGATATTGGCTATATCTGGAAATTTGAGATTAGGTACCACCATTAGGGTCAGGCATTGGTAGAGGGAGGGTATGGTTAGGTTAGGTCGAAGTAAATTTGGTAAAAGATTAGATTACCGATATTTTACTATTTGAATTAAGCACTAAGCAGTAGAATATCACAAATGTTACAGATATTCTACCACTGGCAATACCTTTTTTTCCAGGTGCTTTTATTACATGTAAGCGCTTTAAGCTGATTCGATTCTTAGCATTCTCTGAGGTATTTTCTACATAAGACTATAATTTAATCTAGATTGTCCTTTCTTTCTGTAGCAGCAGCTTCTATAATGAGGTTGAAAGTCACCTGAGAGACTTCCAGCTTTCTGTCCCAATACTGTAAGCATGGTGTCTTCTGGATTTCAGCTGGAGCTGTACCAGACAGGTTTCTTTAAACTTTGCCCCTTTGTTTTTTACAGTACGCAGCAACTGCCTCCCCCAGCCTTTCAGCCCCAAAATGCAGAGTAGTTCAGGGAGCGCTTTGACAATTACCGGTACTTGATCTGGATGCTATCATATCATGTGATTGGGACGCAGAGTGTGATGTCCGCATACAGCACTGTTCCGTGGTGGGAATGGAGACCCGGTCCCTTGTTTGGATCAGGACAAAAATCAAAGCGCTCTCAATGCTACTTTGCATTTAAGGAAGGGGGGGCGCTGGGAGGTAGAATGAGTTTAGTCATTCATGACACCATTGCCCTGAGTTATCTAACATTAAATAACTCAGATCCAGCTGCCAAAAGGTTAAAGTAATGGTCATTTCATCTTAAAGGGAACCTGAGATGACAAGAAAAAAAAATCATACATATCTGGGACTTCCTCCAGCCCCCTCCAGCCCGATCGGTCCCTCGTCTCTGGTATCTTTGGCCAGTCAGGGCTTACTGCGCATGCATGGCCGGGCCGCACGTGCCTGCCCTACCACGCTCCAATCACCGGGAGCTCTCTGCACCTGCCAGTCGGCACATGCGCAGTGCGGCCACCCGCACCCCCCGAGCGCGTGGCCGCACTGCGCATGTGTCGACTGGCCAAAAATATCAGGAGCCCTTATGGAAGATCCAGGAGGAAGAGGGCGGCGTTGAGGGAGCAATCATACCGGAGGGGGCTGGAACAAGGCCCAGGTATGTATACATTTTTTTTTCTTGTCATCTAAGGTACACGTCAACATAATACCTGAATGCCTAATTGTTGTGATGATCCAGCGGTGGCTGGGTAGTGTAATAGTTAAGGCCTCTGCCTCTGACACAGGAGACCTGGGTTCGAATCTCAACTCTGCCTGTTCAGTAAGCCAGCACCTATTCAGTAGGAGACCTTGGGCAAGTCTCCCTAACACTGCTACTGCCAATAAAGCGTGTCCTAATGGCTGCAGCTCTGGCGCTTTGAGTCTGCCAGGAGAAAAGCGCAATATAAATGTTCTGTGTTGTACTTGTGGTGAAACGTGAAGTCACTTCAAATATGCAGCCATGCACAGTAGTAAAAAACAGAGCCTTTCTGAGGACATGGTTAGATGTTTGAAATGTAAACAGTTTACTGTACTGCAACTCATCTTCAGAACACTTCTCCCATTATCTTTTCTATTTTTAAATCAGCTGTTCTTCGTTTGGAAATTTCAGCAACACCATTGGATAGAAATGTACAAAGTGTTATACGACCGTGTTGTGTAGCCTTAAATGCATTTGAAATGTTTATAACTTGTGAAACATATTTTTAGAACGTAGTGCAACTCACAACCTGGGATTATCAAAATCCGTCTCTTGTAATGAATACATTAGCAGCTATTGTATACAATGAACATTTCCAAAATCAGGGGTGTTTATGTAAACAATTATAAACAATTAAAACACTACACTACAACATTGGACCGAAGCTAATAACGGCAAAACATTTTATTGAATTTTTCTGTGTCTGGTTGTTGGTCAGAATGAATTATCTTAGAGCTTTCATACAAGAACTGAAAAGTAAATAACAGTAATGAACCTTAGGACATCATTTTCAAGAGAAAAACTGATAAGTGGAGGAAACTTTTAACAGAATCCTACGGCTTTTTCTAGCAAATGTGAAAACATGTTTGCTGTTGTGCTCAGTGTTTTGAAATTAAAGGTACCCGTTATCGATACAATCTTGATTGCACACACTTACCATATCTATGTAATTTATGTAATTAAAGAGTAATCTGAGTAAATGTTGTTAGGCCCAATTAACACTGGCACAGATTGAAAACAGTGTAAAAATGGTTCCATGGAATGGATATGTTTTAAAAGGCATCAGTTTTCCATCCATGCGCCTCCATTCTGTTAGCGCACAGTCAATGTGACGCATCCGTCGATGGGGAAAAATTGCTGCATACCCAAACTTGGGGTCTGCTCAGTAGAAAGGACCAAACAAATCTGGCCCAATGGAGCAATATGAATGGTTCCTATTGATTAACATAGGATCTGTTCACCTTTGTTAGGGTCTGTTCTGTTACAGTCTGCTAAACAGACCATTGTTTAGTCCACTGTGAACCAGGCCTAAGCCAATACTTAAAGGGGCACTATTGCTAAAATCATCTTTTTTAAACCTTTTAGCATACATATTAGTTGATGGAGGACTGATTTTGCACATTATTCATTTTTATTTGAAAGTATTTGTTTGCAGGCAATAAACATTTAGATACATGTAGCCACGTCAGCAGTTGCACCTTTCCGACGCCAATGTAGTTCATACCATTCTGCAATAGGGAGGCAGCATGTAGTGGTGTGCGAGTTGTCAGTTATCTTGTACCCCTCTGGCCATTTCAGTTCGCTTTTCCCACATTGTAACCGCTCTATAGAGCAGTTACTGAGCACAGCAGCCGACGTAAAGTGATGGTCGCAGCCTCCTCCGTGCAGGGTGCAACGTTATTCAGAGCTGCTGCGTGTAGTTACGCTGCCCGGCCGCCAAGGACCCCCTTTCCCTATGCTGGCAATGAAACGGACACCTATTGTTGTCCGTTTCTATGGTAACCATGTCCGGCTATCCTATCTGCGCAATCTAGCGGCGGCATCAAAGAGCACACACAAGCGCTACAGCTGTGTGTTGCTCTGCGTGGTGTATTGCTTCCTAAAACCTTTTTTGAATGTCTACCTGCTTCCACAACACAAACACCAAACGGTTTTGCAGGCATTCAAAAAAGGTTTTAGGAAGCAATACACCACGCAGAGCAACACACAGCTGTAGCGCTTGTGTGTGCTCTTTGATGCCGCTGCTAGATTGCGCAGATAGGATAGCCGGACATGGTTACCATAGAAACGGACAACAATAGGTGTCCGTTTCATTGCCAGCATAGGGAAAGGGGGTCCTTGGCGGCCGGGCAGCGTAACTACACGCAGCCGCTCTGAATAACAATGCACCCTGCACGGAGGAGGCTGCGACCATCACTTTACGTCGGCTGCTGTGCTCAGTAACTGCTCTATAGAGCGGTTACAATGTGGGAAAAGCGAACTGAAATGGCCAGAGGGGTACAATATAACTGACAACTCGCACACCACTACAAGCTGCCTCCCTATTGCAGAATGGTATGAACTACATTGGCGTCGGAAAGGTGCAACTGCTGACGTGGCTACATGTATCTAAATGTTTATTGCCTGCAAACAAATACTTTCAAATAAAAATGAATAATGTGCAAAATCAGTTCTCCATCAACTAATATGTATGCTAAAAGGTTTAAAAAAGATGATTTTAGCAATAGTGCCCCTTTAAAGAGGAACTTCAGCCTAAACAAACATACTGTCATTAAAGAGACACTTAAGCCAGAAAAAAAAGAGTTTTACTCACCTGGGGCTTCTACCAGCCCCCTGCAGCAGTCCTGTGCCCTCGCAGCCACTCACTAATCCTCTGGTCCCCCGCTGCCACCTAGTTTCATTTTTGCCGACAGGACTGGCAACGCGTAGCTTTTTCCGCATTCCCGACTAATTAGTGCTATTGCGGGCCGCAATGCGTACAAAAATACGCGTTGCCGCATTACGAACGCATAGATATGCGTCAACACATATTTTTGTACGCGTTGTGGCCCGCAATAGCGCTAATTACAGTCAGGAATGCGGAAAAAGCTACGCGTGGCCAGTCCTGACGGGCCTGTCGTCAAAAACGAAACTAGCTGGCAGCGGGGGACCAGAGGATTAGTGAGTGGCTGCGAAGACACAGGACTGCTGCAGGGGGCTGGTAGAAGCCCCAGGTGAGTAAAACTCATTTTTTTTTCTGACTTAAGGTTCACTTTAAGTTACATTAGTTATGTTAATTAAAATAGATAGTTAATATAATCTCTTAGAACAAAGAGTAAGGATGTGAAATCTTGTGCTACTGCAGGAAATGGTTGATGTAGACCAGCAAGGATCACACAGTGGCAGCTCCTTTGGTGCTCGGCTGTGAGCAAGTGCACACATCTAGTAAGTGCATTTTTTATGTTTGCGCAGTTTAAATTTATTAAAAGGTGTCACACTACGGAGCTTTCTTTCCGTTTTGTTGTTAATATAATCTCTTACCCACCCTGTTTTAAAAGAACAGTCAAATGTTTGATTTCGTGAGGGCAGCCATCTTTTTGGTTGAAAGGAAGTGACAGGGAGCATGAGACACAGTTCCAACTGTCCTGTGTGCTGATCACCCCTCCCAGTTGCTAGGCAAAGTGAATAACAAGATAGAAAATCCCATAATGGTTTGCACAGCATCAGGGAAAAAAAGCCCAGGCAGTTTTCCTTGATGGGTGGAGCTTAGCTAAAAATGCAGCTAAAAATGATGCTTTGGTGAGAAAAACAAAGTTCTGATGCTGTGAAACTTTTAAAGAAACACCAAGCCTTTTCAGTTCTGCTGAGTAGATTTTTAGTCCGGAGGTTCACTTTAAGTCAGTGCCTCTTGTTACATAAATGTGGTAAGATTGTGCAATTAAGATTGTGACTTTTTTATATATATAAGGTGGCCATTAGCTATACAATCCTGATTGTACAGATTGACAAAATCTATGAATTTTAAGCGCCAACAGATTAAAAATACTTTAAATAAATTGTTTTGATAAGCTCTTATACACAAAAATGGTAACATGCACACCCAAGATCTAACCAATCAACGTTATGGCTTTATTCTATTGTTAAAATATTATATTGATGTCAGGATGGATAGTGGTGTTACCACAGCGGGCAGCAGCGTGACCGCTGCGCCCGCGTCTGATGTCACCGCCGCCGGCCCGGCGTGTCAGGGTCCAGCGGCGCTTCCTAGCCGCACTGAGCTCTCAGCATGTCACATGGCCAGAGTGGCCCGCGCACGCGGTGACACTCCACTTATGCCCTTAGGAGACGGTTCAGCTGACAAGCCGGTCAGCTGACTCCTGTCTCTACGTTGCTCTGCACTGATTGGTTGGAGGATTCTGGGTGGGCAGTTTGAACTGCCCTTGGTTATTTAAGCCTGGATCTGGCAGTGGTTCCTTGTCTGTTGTTGTGAACACTTTCTGCTAGCGCTCAGACCTTAGTCAGATCCTTGTGTGTTTGAAGTGGCAGGACCTCAGGGATTCGCACTTAGCATAGGATTATTATTATTGTATTGTTGATATTACTGTGTATGACCTCCTGCTCGAACCTCTGATTACTCTTCTGCCTCTCGATTCTGTACCGTACCAATCTGATCTGTTGCCGACCTCTGCTTGTCTATAGACTCTTATTCTTGCCTCACGATTCTGTACCTTTGCCTATCTGATCTGCTGCCGACCTCTGCCTGTACGACCTCGAGCCCACCAGTGGGCCCTTGCCACTGGGCGGCTGCACCTTCTAGGTGCCTGGGTATACCCTCTCTGTTAAGTGTGCACCAATCACCTGTTTTTTACACGTTGAATAAAATGCTGACGTCAGCTAAGTTCTGAGCCATACACTGATAATTGTTACAATTGATTATTATATAATTCACAGAGATGGTCATTGAGGCGCTAGTAATTCTGACTTGCGTGCAAATTGACTGCAGCTTGGAATTAGACCAGTGAAAATTAACTGGGAGTTTCTTTAGTTAGCCTAGTTTCAAGCTGCTTATAATTCATATTCAAATGTAATGAAAGCCAGAATTCCCAATGACCATCTAATCAGCGCAGAAAAAGCATGATTACCCTGTCTTAGGTTCAGTGGTAAGTGTCCCGTGCGTTACAGTCACCTAAAGGATTATTAGGAACACCATACTAATATGGTGTTTGACCCCCTTTTGCCTTCAGAACTGCTTTATTTCTATGTGACATTGATTCAACAAGATGCTGAAATCATTCTTTAGATATGTCAGCCCATATTGATAGGATAGCAGTTGATGGAGATTTGTGGGATGCACATTCAGGGCACGAAGCTCCCGTTCCATCACATCCTAAAAATGCTCTATTGGGTTGAGATCTGCTGACTGTGGGGGCTATTTGAGTACAGTGAACTCATTGTCATGTTCAAGAAACCAATGTGAAATGATTTGAGCTTTGTGACATGGTGCATTATCCTGCTGGAAGTAGCCATGAGAGGATGGGTACATGGTCCTTATGAAGGTATGGAGATGGTCAGAAACAATGCTCAGGTAGCCCGTGGCATTTAAACAATGCCAAATTAGCACTAAGGGGCCTAAAGTGTGCCAAGAAAACATCCCCCACACCATTACACTACCACCACCAGCCTGCACAGTAGTAACAAGGCATGATGGATCCATGTTCTCATTCTCTTTACGCCAAATTCTGACTCGAGACTCATCAGACCAGGCAACATTTTCCCAGTCTTCAACTGTCCAATTTTGGTGAGCTCATGCAAATTGTAGCCTTTTTTTCCTATTTGTAGTGGAGATGAGTGGTACCCGGTGGAGTCTTCTGCTGTTGTAGCCCATCCGCCTCAAGGTTGTGCATGTTGTGGCTTCACAAATGCTTTGCTGCATACCTTGGTTGTAATGAGTGTTTTTTTCAGTCAATGTTGCTCTTCTGTCAGCTTGAATCAGTTGGCCCATTCTCCTCTGACCTCTAGCATCGACAAGGCATTTTCGCCCACAGGACTGCCGCATACTGGATGTTTTTCCCTTTTCGTACTATTCTTTGTAAACCCTAGAAATAGTTGTGCATAAAAATCCCAGTAACAGCAGACTGAGAAATACTCAGACCGGCCCATCTGGCACCAACAACCATGCCACGCTCAACATTGCTTAAATCACCTTTCTTTCCCATTCTGACATTCAGTTTGGAGTTAAGGAGATTGTCTTGACCAGGACCACACCCCTAAATGAATTGAAGCAACTGCCATGTGATTGGTTGATGAGATAATTGCATTAATGAGAAATTGAACAGGTATTTCCAATAATTCTTTAGGTGAGTGTATTTCACAATGACCCTGTGGTTTGTTTTCCAGGCTTTCTTTTTTTCAGTTTGGACAAAATTCAATTTTTAAACCTTGATTTAATTGACAGACTCCAGTAAAGTTTAAATATTTCCCCAGCATGCTAACCTATTCAAAGCAGGTAGATTGTTGCAAGAATTGTGCAATAGATCCCAATTTCCTCTGGCTAGCACTGATGGAAGGTGGCATTACATTGTCATCAGTATGTACAGAAAATAACCTGGACACAATGACCCTTTTTCAGATCTCTCTGCTAGACTTTCAGATGCTCTGCAATCCCTGTTTTATGCTCCATCTGTTAAATTCTCAGTCTACCTTGATTTTTGATAGATGATGTCGGAGCGAGGTCACCATCCAGGATAAATTAAAGAGCTTTGAGTTAGCCATTTCATACCTTATCTTTGCTGTACATATTTCTCCAGTATTCACCTGGGTGATTTTAATAGGACACATTGGAAGTATGAGATGTGTATGATAGTGTGGTGAGTGAGGCTGTCTCTGATGCAGGGCTACTTAATAAGGGAAAGAGCTATATACAAAATGCAGTAACATATAGCTTCCCATCTGCAGTCATATTTCATTTCTCTGATTGTGCTGATTTGTTGAAAAGTGAAAATTGTTTTGTTAGTGTTATATTTGTCATTGCTCATCACAGTGTCTCAATAAACATTACCAAAAGTACCGTTCTTTTGTGTGTTCACAGCAACCCTGGCTGTAAAGGTCTACTCTATTATGGCCAATGTTGTTTACCTGGCATTTATGTTGATTGTTGTATTATTTAGTTATGGTTATACTATTATTGTGTTGTTTAGTTATGGTGATACTATTAGATTATTTGCAAGTATGTAATACTATTAATTTATTTTCTTTATCACAGTGGTTAAAGCACACCTGTAAGTAGGGGTGTAGCAATAGGGGTTGCAGAGGTTGAGACCACATCAGGGCCCTTGGGCTGGAGGGGCCCAGAAAGGCCCTCCCTCAACTACAATATTAGCTCTCTATTGGTCCTGTGCTCATAATAATCACGTCTATAGATACTTTGAATAGTGGTAATCATTAATAAACTGTTCCCCGTCCCTTTCTTGCACCTCTGACACTGCAGTTGCCATTGGCAGGTTTTGGTGCGCCGTATAAATTATGTATAGAGTGCTTGGGGGGCCCCATTGTAAAACTTGCATCTAAGCCCAGAGCTCCTTAGCTATGCCACTGCCTGTAAGGTTTGCAATGCGCAAATTTAGATACTTACCTTGGGAAGGGAAAGCCTCTGGGTCCTGCAGAGGCTTTCCCTTTCCTCTTCCACCAGGCCGTTCTAGAGCTGAGACCCAGAAGCATGGCCGCACTGGGCCAGCGCAGCAGCATAGACCTGCTTGAACTTCAGCAGAAAAGACGAGGCTGAGGCGGTTGCCTGCACAGTAGCATGGACCTGACTGAGCTTGGCTTTTTCCACTGTGCCTGATTGGGTCGCTACTACTGCTACTGCAAGCCCTTGTCAACAGATTTTGTGTAGGCACATAACTGGAACAGGCTGGTGGAGGAGGATAAGACAGCCGCTGGGTGATCCAGAGGCCTCTCTTTGCTTAGGTAGGTACCAAAATTGTGTACTTTTTCCTCCACAGGTTTCCTTTAAAGAACCTTCCAAAATGTAAATGAATAAAATAAAATATTAGCTTTCACCCAGCAACATAATTTTTACCTTAATCTAGTATGTTTTTAACGGATGATCTTTATTCTCCACTGATCTCCAGTCTGGGAGAGCCTTAGGGCTCATTCACACTATGGGCCTGATGCGTGAACAGGGCCGGCGCTACCATTAAGGCAAAGGAGGCAGCTGCCCCAGGGCCCCAGAGCTTGTAGGGGCCCCCAGTGGTTACAAGAGGAAAAACATTTTTTTCAAATCGGCCTTATAGTTTTTGAGAAAATCGATTTTAAAGTTTCAAAGGGAAAAAAAAACACATTTAAAAACCTGCCGACTTTAATGGTTAATAGCAAATCCAAGTTTAAATGCTAGAAACCCTAAATTTGCAGGATATGCTAAGGTGATCATTAGGAATAAGAGGAAAAAACAATTTTTCAAAAAGACCTTGTAGTTTTTGAGAAAATCGATTTTAAAGTTTTGAAGGAAAAAAGTATACTTTTAAATGCAGTAAATGTCACTTTTAGTAGCAAACCTAACGGTAGTGTAATTTTACATGCATCAAATGAAAGCGCAATAAATTTCCTGACGGGGTTTCCAGGGGGTCTATACGCAGCCTCAGCGCTTTAGCCAGGGATCGTTATACAGCCGCAATATGGCTGTATGAAGATCCCTGGCATTTTTTCCTATTTTCCCAAATTTTTTTTATGTTTAGAGTGTGGGAATTTTAAAAAAAAAATTATTTTGGGTCCCCCCTCCTGAAACTTTTTAAAGGGACTTGCCTCCCCCTGGTGCCCTTCATGGCCTTTGGGTGGTGCTCCTCTGGCATTAGGACCAGTGACATTTCTGTACACTACTTATGCACTGCAAAATGACCAGCCTTTTCATGCATCAGACCCCATGTGTGAAGTTCAATCTGTATGGTAATGTTAAAGAGGTGTAGTCAAAATCACATAATGAATAAAATGGCTTTCTTTTTACAATACTTGTTTATAAATTATTCAATCAGTGTTTGCTCATTGTAAATTTTTTCCTCTTCCCTGATTTACTTTCTGAAATCTATCACAGGCAGTTGATAAATATTTAGTCTTGGCAGGTGATCTTTGTGGGGAATGTTCATTTACTTGAGTTCTAAAGCGGGTAGAAAAGATCTCTGGTCTCCCACAATACTCTGTGGGTTGCGGGGGTTGCATAATAAACAGCCTAGGCTAACCCTCAGTGGAAGGGGTGGGGCTACACAACAATATACAACAATATATAGCTATAGGAAGTGATTTTGATGCTGAAACCAGAATATTTAACATAATACCGGGAATTCTAAATAGTGTACTGCATTCTACTATATGTTGTTACAGTTCCTCTTTAACCTCTTCAGGACCACAGGCTTTACCCCCCTAAAGACCAGGCTATTTTTTACAAAAATGGCCCCATGCAGCTTTAAGGGCTCGCTGCAGGGCCGCACAACTCAGCACACAAGTGATCCCCTCTCCTTTTCTCCCCACCAACAGAGCTCTCTGTTGGTGGGGTCTGATTGCACCCCTGGTGTGTTTTAATAACTATTTATTACATTATTTGTTAAAAATATTTTTAACTTTTTTTTATATTTACTCTTAGCCCCTCCCTCCCCCCACCAGCCAATCAGTGCGATCGGCTGTGATCACAGCAGATCACTTTTGTTCCTCTGGAGGGGACAGCTGAGTGACACAGCGGTTTCAATCGTCTAACAGTCTCCTAGCGGCAATCGCCACTGGGAGACTGAAGGCGGAGCGGAGCTCTGCCTACAAAGCAGGAGATGTGCGCAATCTCCTGCAAAAGCCACCGCTGCCACCGCAGCCACGCCCATTGGCATGACACAGTCCTGTAGCAGTTAAGTCCTTCGTTTTTCTTGTTTCCATTCACAGTACAGAGTGCATTGCCGTGCATTGTGAAGTAACATGTCTGGGAACATTTTAGCAGATGATACACTTGACGATACACTTGAATTCCCATTAGATTGTATCTTAGTTCGATCACTGATGTCCATGTTATAATGTACCTTATCACACATCATAGGTTGGGAACAATGCACACAAAATAGCGTTCATGCATGCATCACATAGGATGTAAGGGCTCTTAGCAAATTAGGCCCAATAATGTTCATCTGTATGCCTATAAAAGATCAGCATGCAGCTCTTTAATATTCATATAAGGAGCTTATTTTATAAAAGTCCTAAAAGGTGTAACGTTCATTATTAATTAAAATGCAGCTGTGGCAATTGCTGAGACTGATCACATTTTTTATACATGCGTTTATAAGATGTAATCCTGAAAGGTAATAATACATATTTTCTGCCTGCAGGTCAGGAGTGCTCTTTATTTCTGGGGTGAACTTTTATTCTTTTTAGTCTCAAAAGAAACAGTGACATTTTCAGGCAATGAAACAAACGATCCAAAAAGCAGGATCACTATACCTCAAAAGAATTTTATTCTTAGGAAATGAGTATATGAAAGTGCTCAGGGCTGTGTTAATAAATGTATAAAAATGACCAAGAAAACATAACATCCTGAGACCACTCCAAATCGCTAAATGAGGATTTTATCTATTCAATGAATTGTTAAAACCTTGTGATTTCATCATTTTTGAATTTACAGCTGGCGAGAGATGGCCAGAATGCAAAAGTCTTGAGTAGCGATTTATTGAAATGTGCAGTCAAGGCTCTTAAAACATCCAATGATTTGCCATAAATTTCTTGTTTCTTTTTTTACAATCCCTTGCACATCTGATTGGATGACTATAATGAATATTAGCTCATGTGATTCCTAAACTCCCAAATATGTGCAAAATACATTTTTTTTCAATATATTTTTATTCATTATTCTTTTAATATAACATACATTGCATGTTAAAAAAAAAAAACACAACTGTTTGCAAACTTGAGCTCCTCTGTGGCAAATTTTGTCCCATGATGCCCAGCATGATCTTTAAACCAAGGTCAGCTGGTCTATAGGGAGAGAGTTTGCTGTGGTGCCAGAGCTCACAAATGCACATTTTGGATTTGCATTTGCATGTTGGCTTGCATACATGTTCATCATTTGCCCAGCTAGCTGCACTGTGCCATGTTCTCCCATCCCTAAGGAAACAAAACAGTGGTATGGCTACCCACAGGAAGTAGATGTGACAGCCAGTAGTAGGCAGGGTGGTGGTTTTGTAAAGCATAGTCTAATGCAAAACTCCTATAGTTGTAGAAATGATAGACTCTATAGATCTTGCTGTGGATCATATTTTATTCATTGATCAACATATTGGTCAAGTAATATTAGTCTAAAATTAATTTACAGTGTCATTAGAATACCTATCACCAGGGTCAGATTTGTACTCTTTACTGCCCAAGGCCACTGTCACCAGAGGCCCTCCGTTCAGTATAGGTAGCGAGATGACTCCTCCCCCTTTCCCTCCAGTATAGGTAGCCAGATGGCCCCCTTAATCCCTCCTTTTCCCACCCCCCCCCCCTCAGTATAGGTAGCCAGCTCGCCTTCACACCGCAGCAGCCATCAGCATCACACATTTCTCCACTTGTCTCCAGTGCGGACGCTTCATCTTCCTTTCCGTCTCCAATACTACCCAAGTCCAGAGCAGCCGGCCACAATGCAAACGTGCACAGAGAGCAAGGTGACTACTGCACAGGCGACTAGCAGCAGAGTACTGCGGTCAGGCACTCGCCTGATCTCCCTGCATTGCAGCTTGCAAATGCTGCACCATTTTAGCCTGTTTCTTTTGTGCCCTAGGCCATGGACTAGGTGGCCTTGCACTAAATCCAGTTATCCAGTGCTATGTGGTCATCTCTGCTACTAGAAGATAATTAAGTCCATTGAGGCTAACTTGGAACCTTTTGTAGTTAAAAAGTAAAAATCTGACTACATAATTCATTCATATAATATATAAATCTACTTATACAGTACCCCTTCTTAAATGGATTCCTCAGGAAGGCCTCTAGGACATTGTCCTATTGTCAACACATAAAGATTGATGACAAACACATATGGTATGTAACTTGTTTCCTGTTGATTATTCTACCCATCCTGATTCTCCACTGTAGACAGAACTACGTAAGATCTTCTCAGTGAAATACATGGGGAAGCCATCTACAGTCTACAGTACATTACAGTACAGTCAAAAGGAGCAGCAGCTCAACAACATAAGCAAACATGATGGCGGTTATCAGGAACTAGGCCTTTGGCCTTTTGAATGTTAATGGATGTGAGCAGGTAATAATAAGGAAGGTGGCTAATTATTATTGAGGACAATGGGCCTCATTGATGCACAAAATGTGGGTAAAGTTGCCATGCGCTCCCTAAACTTTAATGAAGTTACTGTTACTAGTGCAGTGCATTATGAGGTTAGTGTGTGCTTTGCAATGGTAACACATGGGGTAACATGCATTACAATAGCAACACTTACATCACCGTGGTGACGCACGTGGCGCTAATGGGTTAATGTCTGGTGTGGTGATATATTGGGGTGCGGATGCTGTTAAGGATAATACAGTAATATATTTTTATTTTCCCATTTTTATATCTGCTGTGGTATGTCAAAGGTGTAGATATGCAGGCTAGATTCATGGACTGTTCATGTATTTGTGTGGTTGGGTCACTAGACCTACATTTGCATCTAAAGAGGACCTCAGTGAATAAGACCAGTCACCTTCAATAGGCAAGGAAGCGGCTCATTAAGCCACTAGCAGTCACTTTTGATCTGCTGTCCCAGGTGTGATTGTCTGCGTCTGTCTACAGGATTACAGGCAAACTGCTACCTGTAACCAAAATTCAATCTTTTCATGGATGTGCTAAAATACACTTTAACCAAGGAAATAATGTGGAGGAAGCTTTTTGATGTCTGCAGAGTTCAATGGGTGAGATTGTATCCTGCCAAACTTCAAGAAGCTAAAACAGGAACCCCCTTTGAAGTTTGCATATCACAAGAAAGATTATGACAAGCGTTCGGTGATGTCACAAACGGGGAAACTGCATTAGTTCCTAGGGGCTGGACACTAAATGCCCCAGGGGACACTTCGGACTATTTAAGCTGGCCCAGGACAGCCACCGGTATCTGCTTTGGGAGTTAGCGCATAGCTAGAGTTGATCTCGACTTCCGGTCGAACAAGCGGCATGCTCCTGCCGACAACGTTGAGACCTTCAAGTTGGTAACGTTTTTTTTAATCCCCATTTTTATTTTACGCAAATATCCGTGTGTGTTATCTTTGTAACTTTAATTTTGTAACTATTTTTACTTTGTTTTTTTGTAATCTTTTTGTATATATTAAGTTCTGCACTGTTCTAAATTATTATTTAATAAGCTTGACTTCTGCCGTACTAAACTAACACTCATAGCCTAGAAGAGACTGAAGTGTAACCGTGTATAAGTTTCATGCTTAATTGTACGCTTGAGCAACACTACCGTATGAAATTGTAATTGCATTGTGTGTGGGGGCGTTTGTCATACGTTGGCCTAAGCGCGCAGCTGACCCAACGTACGAACAACGCCAGTGCGAGTAGCGACAGCAGAGTGGCTAACAGTATCTTTCGGAACGACTGTTAGTGGGTCCTTGCTTCACGACAGTGTAAGATTGCAACTGTGTGTGTGTGTGGGTGCGTGGCGTTCCCGTATTTGGCCTAAGCGCAAAGCTGACCCGAATACGAAAATGCGGAGTGCGCGCTGAGGACTCAACAGCAGAGTGGAAGTGTCTAGCGAACAGCTAGTGGTGGCAGTGAGAGGTGTTCTGAGGGGTCCCAGCCTTGTTTTAGCTTGAATAAGGCTGTTCCCCGCTTAATCTGGTCAAACCCGCAGCCGGGAACCATATACGCAGGCGTGCCGCGGGCCGGTACTTGACATAATTGGCTGGCAGTGGTGGGATCGTTTAGTACATTAGTACGCAGTTTAGCTCGCTATTCTGAGTACTAAAGGCTGGAAGCTTGCTAGAAGCGACTAGCCTACAGAAGTCTACTCAGTGCAGAATCTATATACGTTTTTTTTTTTGTTCAAAGATACACACTTGGTATTTGCTTTCCCTTCCCCCCCTTTTTTTTTCTTTTTATTTTGCAACACAATGGCTCAGAAAGCATCCAGCTATGCAAGGCAAAGCAAAGAGATACTACTCAACCTGTGTGAGCACAAAGGCATCGAGACGGTGAGCGGCCAGACTAAGGAGCAGTTAGTTCGTGCGCTCGAGGAGCATGATGAGGCAGAACGAGCCCGTGCTTCAACGTCAGCGGATGCAGCTCACGACACGCCAGAGGAGGGATCGCTCCCGCCACAGGATGCGAATGGAGACGATGTCCTGGATGATCCACCGAACACGGAGATGACATCTCTGGAAGCCGACCTACAGCTACTAGGTTCGGCTGAGCCCGAACTGCGCCTAAAGCTGATTCTGGAACATCGGCAAGCAGAAAGGGAAACACGACAAACCCAGAGGGAACAAGCTGCCCAGCGACTCCAGACCGAGAGGGAAAGTGCTGAACGGCAACACCAGCTGGAGCTGGCTAAACTTCAGCAGCAGAACCGGTCTGCTGGACCCGCAGAACGCGAAGGTGAGCGAGTCCACAGAATCCTCCTGGATAAGTTCCCCGCTATGGACAAGGACTCTGACATAGACACTTTCCTACAGGGGTTTGAAAGGACTTGTCGGCAGTATGGGGTGCCCCGTGAGCAGTGGGCAAGATACCTCACACCAGGGCTGAGAGGCAAGGCCCTGGAGGCGTTTGTGAGTCTCCCCCAGGAGGAAGAAACAGACTTTGAGGCAATTAAGAAAGCCATCATTGCGCGATACATGCTCACGCCAGAGGTGTATCGCAAACGTTTCAGGACAGTGCAGCGAGGTCCTAATGACAGTTACCTGGATCATGCGTGCAACCTGCGCACTGCCTTCCAGCAGTGGGTAAAAGGACTGGCGGTTGAAACCTTGGATGCCCTGCAGGAACTGATGATAAAAGACCAGTTCCTCCACACCTGTCCTGTTGAGGTCCGGCTGTTTGTGCTGGACCAAGAACCAAAGACCATGGATGAGGCTGCGGAAATGGCCGATTCCTACACGGCCCATAGAGCACCCAAGTCCCGGAGGACTACTATGCCCAGCTGGAGAGGAGAACAGATTGCTAAACCTGTTTCACCCAGCACCCAGAGGAGGCAAGCACCGCTGTCTCCTGGATTCAGGCCACCAGCCACTGACACTCGGAAATGCTTTGTATGTGACAGGGTGGGTCATATCCGCACGACTTGCCCAGAGAGGAAGAGGGAGGCCCAAAAATCAAGTGAGGCCTCAAATCCCCGTGAAGTCCCAACTGCTCTGTGTGCGACCAGGAATGCCACTAGCTATGCAGAGAATCTGCAGCTTGTCACGGTTGGGGGTACAGTTGCCACTGGGCTGAGGGACACTGGAGCAGAAGTGACTCTCATACATCCCCAGCTTGTGAACCCGGAGCAGTACATACCTGGGAAAATGATTGCTGTCAGAGGAATTGGGGGTGTCACCCCAGCCATACCCACCGCCTTGGTCCACCTGAATTGGGGGGCCGGCAGCGGACTGAAAGAAGTTGGGGTAACTGACAAAATCCCCACCAACGTTTTGCTGGGTACTGACCTGGGACGGTTAGTGGCCCGGTATGAGCCTACCCCAAACCCTGTGGGGCCTGCATCCCCAGCAGAAGTTCAGGACTCTTGCAAGGTACTGTTTGATAATGCTGTGCAAATGGGGAGTGCTGGCGAGGCCCCAGGGGCTATGGACTGTTTGCTAGGAGCCAGCCCTAGTGATTCTCCAGTGCCTAGGCCTGGAGTGGGACATGTTGATCCGGAGAATGCAGAAACTGATGATGTCCTTTATGATGCATGGACTATCGAGGCGATCGATGCAAGAACTAGTGATGCTACTTGTGAAGTGCTGGGTAGCACTGGGTATAATGCAGCAGATAATGTTGATGTGGAATGTAATGTTCTAAATGTCAATATGTGTAAGATGGATAATGCTGATGTCATATGTGTTGTGCTACATAATGCTGTGTGTCAGGTGGACACTCCGTCGGCTGCAGGAGTAACCAGCCGGGCTCGCTGGGCTGCAGCAGATGGATTGCCCACTGAAGGGGCAGACGGCACCAGGCCAGATCTTTCCCCTTCAGATGTTTTTAAGACCAAATGTGATAACCCGCAGCGCTAGCGGGTCTACAGCAGAGGGACTGTCCGCCGAAGTGGCAAATGTTGCTGGGTCAGCCACATCCAATTCGGAACCTGGCCCGGAGGGCCCAGGAGCCTCTCCGTCTGCAGCCTTCCTGGAATATGTGACAGGCAGCACTGAGCTCTCTGGGGCTGTTCGATTTGACAGCAGCCTGGAACAGCTCAGGGGTCTGGCCTGCAGGTCACCAGCTGGGAGGGGCGGGCTGAGAGGGTCCTGGGAAGTTATTCCCTCAGAGCTGTCCGAAGGCCAAGAGGCAGACCAGCAGATAATCATTCCCCAAAGGGACCGAGAGATAGCTCCTGTCACTATAGAGAAAGTGCGTGTAGCGACTGTTGGAACCCTTCCCCAGCTGCAGCACCGTCTCTGTGGTTGCGAATTCATGGTCGTCACTGACCCTCATTCCCCTGGTTGGTTACGTCCGGTTGCCAGGGGCAACGACACATTGCAGCATTATAATGGTACAGAATGCGCCCACCCACTAAAACTTTCCCAAGATTAATTAGTAGTTATGTCCACAGCAAGTTCAGAGTCTTCGCTATCATCAATCCACAGACAGTCTATTGATACATATGCAGACAGCGCTCCTCTTCTCATATCATAACCTGCAGGATGAAAACCTGTACATAGTGCATTACTGTTATATTTTCACACTGACACCCCAGTGATTTAAAGTGCTCCACACGTGCTCTACACTTGGTGTAATAATTGCCACGACCCCTTCAGAATGCAGGCTCACCAGATATGGTCCACCTCACTTTTCAGGTGGGTCTCTCGCATGAATCAATAAGCCAGCGAACCAACAGCCTCAAATCTTCAAAAGAGTTTAATCCAGATTCCTCTTAAAATCACAATAAAACAACAAGGCCAAACATAGCGTGAAACCGTAAAACATTAGTAGCCAATGCCCTGCGCTAAAATGCACTCACGTCATATAGGTGGATAATGCGCATATCAGGCCCAGATAAGCCTTGCGGTGTCACCTCCAATGCGGTTTCGGCGTCCCGTCTCCGCTGCGGCGCTTCCGCTTGTGTATAACTTGTAACCGGCTCGTGCTTCCCAGTATGCTCCCAGTGACGTCAGGCGCTCCAAGCTCCGCCTTACGCGTTTCGTCCGCAAAGGACTCATCAGAGGCTGACGTCACTGGAGCGTCCGACGTCCTTTATACCAATTTCCCCCGCGCTGACTCCAACGCGACCCAGCAGATAAGGGTGGGGGGTTGGTCATTATGAACTCCCAACAGTACAGAAATGAAATGTGTAGACTACTTGGGGATGAACAAACATATAAGAAATTAAGGAAAGACCCCACGTGTGAATTTAAAGCAAAATTAAAAGATATATTGATGCGAGGTGAGAAGGAGACCATCATCTCCACTAATGAATTCCGATATCTGCTACCTACAAATCCACGGATACCGGTAATATATTGCAACCCTAAGATTCACAAAAATACTGAAAACCCCCCGGGTAGACCCATTGTCAGCGGGGTGGGTTCGCTCACTCAGAGAGTGGGTGAATATATTGACATATTTCTTCAAAATATTGTGGGGCAATTACCATATTTATTGAAAGACACCAAACATCTATTACAGAAAATAAGTGATATGGGGATGGAGGAGGGTGACGTCCTGATAACTGGGGATGTCACGTCTCTGTACACGGTTATCCCCCACCGAGAAGGAATGCAAGCTGTTGAAGAAGCACTGAAGCATTCGGGCAACTTAAAGGTGAAGCAGATAAACTTTATTATGGAATTATTAAAATATGCATTAGAACATAATTATTTTTGGTATGAGAAGGAGTTCTATGTGCAACGCACGGGATGCGCCATGGGGGCAAAATTTGCACCGTCAGTGGCTAACATCTATATGGCCAAATGGGAGCAAGAATTGCTGGCAACAGAAGGGGCAGAATACATAACCTCCTGGAATAGGTTCATTGACGACTTGTTCTTTATTTGGAGGGGACCCAAGGAAGCGTTAGATGTCTTCTGCAGTAGGGCTAATGGGCATTGGCACCCCATAAAAATCTCATTTACCCAGGCATATGACCAGGTCGAGTTTCTAGACCTAGTGATTAAGAAAAAAGATAATTTACTGAATACAGAGACCTTTTTTAAACCCACGGATAAAAATGGGTATATCCCGCTAGAAAGTTGTCACCATAAGAGGTGGTTGGAGAACATACCCAAGGGACAACTGATGCGGATAAGGAGAAATTGTACTGAGGTGGAGACTTTTAAAAAACAAAGTAAAATACTCACACAAAGATTCATGGAAAAGGGATATAAGGAGAATACCCTCAATACACTGGTGGAAGAAATAACAGCAATGGATCGAGGGGACCTATTGAAAAATAAAGTGAATAATGGAATACCACAAAAAAACAGGGACTTTGACATATTGTTAAATTACAATGGTCAATATAGGGACATCGAAGGCATAATTAAGAAGCACTGGAATATTTTGCGGTTGGATGGTGCCTTGAGTAAGGTGGTACCCGACAAACCGGGATTTATATATAAAAAGGCCCCGAATTTAAAATCACAGTTGGTACCCAGTTTTATTAACCCACCCCAAATTCGATCTGGTGACATGCTGGGACAAAAGGGCTTCTTCCCGTGCCGGAGCTGCAGGGGATGCAGAGAGGCATTACCACAAAGGGGAAGCTCATTCATATCAAATAATACGGGACAGATGGTGACATTAAGACAATGCATCACATGCAATTCAAAAGGGGTAATATATTTACTTAAATGTCCCTGCAACATGGAATATGTTGGCCGTACCACCAGGAAATTGCATAAAAGAATCGGGGAGCATGTGGCCAACATCAGGAAGGGCTTGGCCACGCATAGTGTGTCAAACCATTTCAGGCTATTTCATGACAGTAACCCTGCAAACATGAAATTCATGGGTATAGAGGCCCATGTAAAAAAATGGAGGGGGTCCAGCTTGGTCCGGGACATCTCTCAGGCAGAGGGGCGATGGATTTATAATTTAAAAACTATGACGCCCCAGGGTATGAATGTAGAATTCGATTTAAATTGTTTTATAACTAATGACCTGTGAGGTTTGTAGGTTTGAATTTGGTATATTGGATCCCATATGGGGGTATGGGGTTGTAGACTAGTGAGAGATAGCTTTCCACATTGTTTAGAGGGGCAGGGGGACAGGATATGTATACAAAGATGTGAGAAATCTGTGGCTGTAGTATAAATTAATATGAGGGCACATTGCACTGTTTCACCCCGTGTTATTTTAGAAGGGCGAATGGGGAGTAGTTAAGCCTTAGGGGCACAGGGTAAGTAAATATTGGACACAGGCTTCTCCCCCATGGGTGGCCATAGTATATATGGTACACATGTAAATGGGGCCCCTTTGATTGGGACATCCATGGTTGAATAGGAGGTTACTAACCTAAAAAGGTTATTTTGCACAGACATGAATAGATGTTTGAGAAGTGAAGTAAATGAAAATTAATAATAATAAATGGTGATTCGCGGGTTAATCACCAGGGTGCCACCTCCATGCATGACGAGTCAAATGGGGCATTGATCATTAGATGAGCCATTTTTAGAGGTTTTGATGTAGTAGTCAGGAAAAGATATGTACAAATTTTAAAATTTAATTGCAAATCTAAAGTGTTTTTTATGTGCATTAAACATAGAATGATAGCAGTTAGGTAGTCATCCAGTAGATGGCGTCAGTGCAGGAGATATATGGCTGATATAAGATCAAAGGCCCACTGATGCGGAAGCGAAACTGAGGCGCATGACAAGATGGATGATGCGCTTCAGCATATTTTAATCAGAATGTGATGACGTGGTCGCACGCGACCTACGGGTCGCGTTGGAGTCAGCGCGGGGGAAATTGGTATAAAGGACGTCGGACGCTCCAGTGACGTCAGCCTCTGATGAGTCCTTTGCGGACGAAACGCGTAAGGCGGAGCTTGGAGCGCCTGACGTCACTGGGAGCATACTGGGAAGCACGAGCCGGTTACAAGTTATACACAAGCGGAAGCGCCGCAGCGGAGACGGGACGCCGAAACCGCATTGGAGGTGACACCGCAAGGCTTATCTGGGCCTGATATGCGCATTATCCACCTATATGACGTGAGTGCATTTTAGCGCAGGGCATTGGCTACTAATGTTTTACGGTTTTACGCTATGTTTGGCCTTGTTGTTTTATTGTGATTTTAAGAGGAATCTGGATTAAACTCTTTTGAAGATTTGAGGCTGTTGGTTCGCTGGCTTATTGATTCATGCGAGAGACCCACCTGAAAAGTGAGGTGGACCATATCTGGTGAGCCTGCATTCTGAAGGGGTCGTGGCAATTATTACACCAAGTGTAGAGCACGTGTGGAGCACTTTAAATCACTGGGGTGTCAGTGTGAAAATATAACAGTAATGCACTATGTACAGGTTTTCATCCTGCAGGTTATGATATGAGAAGAGGAGCGCTGTCTGCATATGTATCAATAGACACATTGCAGCAACCTGACCTAGCTTTCCGGTCCTGTAGCTTGGAGCTAAAGGGTTACCCCACCCGGCCAGGCCGTCAATGTAGGCTTTGGCAGGATGATTCGTTAGACTCACCTGCAAGCGCTATCTGGAAGGGGAGCAATCATGGGAATGCGGACGGGTTGTCCCATCAAGCAGAACCAACAATGTAGGCGCAGGAAGGATAATCTGGGAAGATCATCTGCCTTGCCCCATTCTAAAGAGGGGAGGTGTGGTGATATATTGGGGTGCGGATGCTGTTAAGGATAATACAGTAATATATTTTTATTTTCCCATTTTTATATCTGCTGTGGTATGTCAAAGGTGTAGATATGCAGGCTAGATTCATGGACTGTTCATGTATTTGTGTGGTTGGGTCACTAGACCTACATTTGCATCTAAAGAGGTCCTCAGTGAATAAGACCAGTCACCTTCAATAGGCAAGGAAGCGGCTCATTAAGCCACTAGCAGTCACTTTTGATCTGCTGTCCCAGGTGTGATTGTCTGCGTCTGTCTACAGGATTACAGGCAAACTGCTACCTGTAACCAAAATTCAATCTTTTCATGGATGTGCTAAAATACACTTTAACCAAGGAAATAATGTGGAGGAAGCTTTTTGATGTCTGCAGAGTTCAATGGGTGAGATTGTATCCTGCCAAACTTCAAGAAGCTAAAACAGGAACCCCCTTTGAAGTTTGCATATCACAAGAAAGATTATGACAAGCGTTCGGTGATGTCACAAACGGGGAAACTGCATTAGTTCCTGGGGGCTGGACACTAAATGCCCCAGGGGACACTTCGGACTATTTAAGCTGGCCCAGGACAGCCACCGGTATCTGCTCTGGGAGTTAGCGCATAGCTAGAGTTGATCTCGACTTCCGGTCGAACAAGCGGCATGCTCCTGCCGCGGGCCGGTTCCTGACATCTGGCACCCCCCGTACTAGTAACAGTAAAATTGACATGTACTCCCTGCGACACAGCAACTCTTTACCGGGGTTTAGTGCATCAGGCTCAATGTTTTCTTTTCAAGTACAATACATATAGTGTATAAAGCTATGTAAGTTCAATAGCCAGAAAAGCCTAAAAGTAACAATATTCTGTGGGACCTGTTTAAGTAACACATGTAAAATGCTGACGCCTGAAGCCAAAGGAAGTTATATTTTACATTACGCGGCAAAACAGAACCAATGTTCTTCCGTGTTATAATCTATAGTAGTAATTAGATTTGAAGAAGTATTCTATTATAAAATACTATCAGGTTGTGCTTCAACTATAGTTTGTATAAGTAATCAGTGGAGAAGACGCAAACATGTTCTACTTTTTGAAGTCAACGTCATTTCTCACGTTTTTTTTAGCTGACGTAGCAGATTTCTTATTTAAAAACTGACCCACTTCTGTGTGACCTGGTATCCTTTTTTAGCACAGTTGTTTAATAGTTTCTCAAAACCATTACAATACCAGATGTCTCTGTAATTGAAAAATGTGAATTTTACACATTTGAATACACATTTATTGGTGCACTGAGTTTACAGCACATGACGTGCACCATAATTACTTATAGTATTTAAACTGAGCATCTGTTCAAAAGCAGAACACTGATATTTGATTAAATAACCTACAAAAGACAAGGTGGCTTTAACATAAGAAAAAAATCCAGGTCTTCATGATATGAAGCTTAATCAGTTCTGGACCTCAGTAACTGAAATCTGTGCCCTGCTCGGGAACTGATGTACCCGCCAGGGTGTAGATTTCAGCTATTGACGCCATGTTGTTGTTGCTGCAGCACGGTCTCTCTTTTAATGGCAGCAGAGCTCCATGCATCAGTCAAGAGCCAATTTAGTTGGCTCCTGACCCCATGATCACTGTGAGCCAATTACAGTTATCACAGCTCGATTTTCAGGAAAAACAAGGTCTCTGTACCTCAAGGGACCAATGACAGCCAGTCCATAAGAAGTTTAACTGAAAACCACCTACAACCTTCCTTCAGCCTCTGGCATCAGTTGGTCAAAGCTTTAAATCCATGGCAAATGCTCTTTTGTTATTTCCATAACTGCATACGATTGGCCTAAATCGTACATTTTGCTTTGTCTACATTAAATTGTAATTATTTATACATTTCCCTAGTTCTTACATTCATTATCATTTAAGGGTTACCTAAATTATGTGTCATTTTAAAATTTCATGCATTGAGATATATAATGAATTGATAGATGGTCACAGATGTTGTTCTACAAGAACACTAAGTAGAGTGTGAAACACTGTAATTACCAGTAATGATTTATGTGAAAAGAAACTGCAGATCCACAAAAAAACTTCACGTTTCGGCATGGTAGTCGAGATTACAGTTTAATGATGTAAAATAAAATAATGTATTGTTTATTTCCAAACATTTGGAGGAGTTATTATGTCTGTTCAAATATGTTGCATAAATGTACACCGCTACACAATAAAAGCACATCAAAAAATATGGAAAATGTAAACAAATAATGTCTACTGCTGTTGTCGAAAGCATTGTTCTGCCCTATATCAATTTGATTCATGCAGCAGTATAACTAAAAATGATGGGGGCCCAATAAAATGTTATGGGGTCCCAAATAATACAAAAAAACCCTCTCCATTAAGAACACAGGTAGAGGACACACCTCTCTGCTCTTTTTTTTCTCTCTCTCTTCTTGCTAGCCTCTACAGAAAACATAATTATCCCTTGTTAAGGTGCCAGTGAAGTTGTGGGAAGTTTAGCACATATGGTTTAAAAGCCTAGTCTAGTCCTACAAAAGTTTGCCTCCCTCCCACTGTCCCTCGAACCTTAAGATGCGGTCCCTATCACCAATATCCCTTACATATTAAACTATGCAGTCCTCAACTTATTGGCCACGTGACACTTCTCCTGATGATCTTCTTAGTCCTTCCCACTGTTTTAATATTACCCTATCTCATTTCTTTCCTCCCACAGGAAGCAGTAAAAGTTAGTGGAAGATTGGATTATTCACATTCATATAGCCTTGTATGGCACCCACATATTTTGTGCCCCCTGAAATGCCATAATCATGTACCCCACAATTTCTTTAAGAGTGCGGATATAGAGAAAACAGTAAGGTGTATAAAGTGAGACATGAGTCAATTCATTGTCTCTTTGTGAGGTACCTTATGTTTCTTTTTTTACCAACATCTTTTTATTGTTTTGAACTTGGGTATAGAAACGTTACAGACATAGAAGAAGTCAATCATATACAATCTCACATAATGATCATTTAACAGGTTTTTCAAGGAAATACAGGCATATACTGGCTAATTATACAGAGAGTAACATAGCCCTGCATAGGAATTGTACCTGTTCTATTAATTGTTTTCCATATATTTATCAGAGCATCATATTAATTAGTGAAATTATGTAGACATAAGATTGTGCGCCTATCTAGGGGTACCAGTTTCAAGGGGAGCATTCCGTAGTGCAGGATGAAAGCCTGCAGAGGTACCTTATTTTTCTACCTTTAACTTATTTTATACTGTTTCTTTTCTAACTGGAAAAAGGAATTCACATAATCTTTGAATAGGACCCAATCTGATCACATTTTGGTGTGTAGTTCAACATTTTTTTGTCAATCTACTCGAAGTTTTCTATACCACTTGTTGCTTGGATATGTGTAGGTCTCTCAAGATACCTTAGTAAATCAGACCCCATGTATTCAGCAGATCTTTTCTTGTGATCTCCAATTCAGTAACATATTTAGGAGCCTCTTAACCTTCCTGGCGGTATGATCACTTCCAGATTTTATTTAAAAAGTTTAAAAGCAGTGCAATTATTTCAAAGCTTTTAGACCCTAAAAATCATACTGCTAGATAGATCTGTGGCAGCCCTGCACATTTTATATCTTCCATGGATCCAACTCGGGATTACCACTCTGAGCTACAGATTTCTGTCCGGAGCATGACTCGGGCTTACCACCAAGGAGGTTAAATTCAAACTAGGTAACAAAAAAAACAAATAGGATGCTGCTAAATTGAAACTATTCATAAAGTTTTTAAACAAAAAACTTTATTCAACGTTTTGACTAACGTAGTTTGAATCTACGTCCAGCAGGTGGTGCTGCCGCCCTGACAGGACGTAGATTCAACGTCAACGATAATGACCCATCCTGACGTGATCATGCACACCGGAGAAGGGAGAATAAGCTGTCATATGACAGCTGACATCTCCCCTCAGTGATCAGAAGCCATCGCGTAGGGCTTCTGATCACGTGATGACTATAACCACCGGCGGATCATAGTGATCACTTACAGAGCTGCGTTGGTGGGGGGGGGGGGGGGGGGGAAAGAAGAGGATCCACTCACCTTTCTGCCGTTCCCCCAATGATCGGTGCTCCCCTCCACTCTGGCCGGCACCCCCGCTGTATTGACGCTAAGGGGTTCATTCTTTGTAACTGTACTATAACCAAGTGGTTTTGACTATGTATCATGGGAGAGTAAAAGAATAATTTGATTCCACTGTTTGTCTTTTAAAAAGTAATAATCTCCTTATTTTTTGGTTGAAGGAAACAATGCTATGTGACTTCTAGATTTGGTATTAATGGAGGAAATAAGATAGAAGGATGTCCTAACACGCCACAAGCAACTAACTTTATATATATTTAACACTTCTGTCATTAACAAAAAGTTTTTCTCTCTGTAGCTTTTATCTGGCAATGAGTATAAACAGTCAGGGCACTGTGATAGAATAGCTGACAGAGGTCGTGAGGGTAAGTTGACAGTGGGATTTTGTCCAGGAGGAAACTCTGTTAATGACTGTAATTGGAAGTCTGCTCTTACTGTGTCATCATTTCTGTCTCTGAGGCTTGCCCTTGAAAAAATGGGCTTTATATCACATGCCAAAGAGATTTCTTTTCTCATTATTTTAATATTGTACTTTATAGAACATTTCTATTATTGCTCTTTTTTTCAAAAAGGTAGCCTGTTGACCACCTTGCTAACAAATGCTAATTGTGTGTTTATTCACCCCTCATTTGGCCTGCCCCAAGGGCATACCTGTGAATCTGCTGCAGGGAGATTTGGGGGCAGGATAAAGCCGATATGGCTTACCGTGGTCCTGCACAAGGCCTGGCAGTGTTAATTACTATTCCACCTGCAGACCGCCATGGATAGTGGGGAATGATGTAATTCGGCTTCCAGCTATTGATGGCGGCCAAATTAAAGGTGTTTTAAAAGTAATTTAAGCTCTGCCTTTTGATGGCGCTCAAGTTACTCAGTGAGCGCAGCTATAACCGTAATTCCTATTACATCCTTTGGAGACGCCGACTGCGCCCAAATCTCCTGCACAGTGCTTGTGCCCAAGAAAGTGTTGAATCAGAGCACCAAACTGCTTCTACCTGCTCTTAAGCTGGTTGAATGTCTTACATCTATGAACTTCCTTTAGATTGTATTTGGCAGGGCCCTCCTCCGCATTTACTCTACTCTACCACAATATGGACTCAGTGACTTATCTGCTATATTTATCCCTATATTGTTTACATAACTCTTTTTGTGTACCATGGTTCAGCACTCTAATGTCCCTTTGTAACATTGTTTAATGCTTTCATACAGGGATGGTTGTAGTCAGCCAACTTCGCTATGCTGGAACTACGCGTAGTTCTACGCAATTGCGATTCGCAAACTATGGTTTCTAAATCAAAACATTTGCTATGTTTGCATTTCGTAGACTATGCGTTAAAATACGAAAGCTTTGCGTAGTGCGAAGCGTAGTGTATGCGGACGCTTATGCCCTTATGCAGAAACATTTTTGCATTAATCCACTAAATATGCGCATGCGTGAACTAATATATGCGTACATTCCACCTTCCAATGCGGAATTGTATACGTATAGAAGGGCAATAATATTTCTATGCATGCGCAATTACAAACAATGATTGGTATAGACGCGGTTACCGCACGCGTAGTTGATTTCGCAATACATACGTCAACTACGCGTAGTGGGCGAAGCTTCGAATAGCGGTACTACGACTACGCGTGAATACATAAGCGTAGTTTTTAAACTTTGTCTACTAACTACGATGCATAGTTGCGCATTACGACATGTAGATTCGCACTGGCGTAGTTTACGAGCAACACTGCTTTCATATCTATTGCTGCGTAATATGTTAGTACTTTATAAATAAAGTTTGATGATAATAAATCCACGTACTGTTACTCAGAATACCACTATTTGCTTTTTTAGACTATCAATGATGCTGTAATTGTATCATGTTAACTCCCCCAAGTTTCCTATAGCTAAATCTCACACTACAGTACAACATGAATGTAAGCATGACCGTGTTCCCAATAACAACAAGTTTCTATGTTGGCACAAGGGTAGCAAAAGCTAGATGGAGGTGTAAGGTATAAAACCATTCTTGGTCCCCATAATGTGCAGAATGTATTCTAGAGGTGGTCACTCACAGCATGATGCTTCACAATACACACTACTTGGCAAAGTAGGAAATGAAAAAGGGCTGCCAAAATAGTACTCCTATATAGTTGTTGTTGCTACAAGTTTATGGAGCGAAAAGGCCAATGATTTTAGGAGGCTAGATTTTGACTAATAGGATTCTTAACATTAGCTTGAACTTGCCCTGTGCACAGCACTTTTAGAAACAATGTTTTTTTCTTCGTGATATGTTGAGTGTGTACTCACAATTAGCCTCATGCAGAGCCGGTTCTCTCATGAAGCAAGGCGAAACACTTGCTTCAGGCGCAGAGATAAAAGGGGTGGCATGTTTATTCTGTGTGTCTACACTTACAGCATGCAGGCAGAGTATGAGAATCAAAAGGAGAGCGAACGAGGTCAAAGGTGTCATTAATGGGGAAAACCAGCTTATTGTGCTGTGTGAGGAGTCTGACAATGAATGAGGAGGGGGAGACCGCAATGTTTTATTTGAGTGGCACAGCAGACAGTAGGAGGTGGCACTGCTGTCCTGACTGAGGAGGAATGGAAGACAGCTGACTGGCTGAGGGTGAGCAGTTTTGCAGCAAGCCAGTGTGTTATTGTGTTGAGCTGCAGCATGTCTAAAGTTATTGCATATGCTCCCTTGCTGACTGAGAACATTAAATGAAGCAGTGTAAATTGTCGGGTGCTGTCCCATCATTACAAATTGGAGGAGCTCATCCTCCCAATTCTGCCTCAGGCAGTATAAAATTCGGAACCTGCCCTGGCCTCATGCCCTAACCAGCAGTAATATTGCTGTGTGGATGCAGCATGGAAATATTATGGGTGCTACTGCCAGCAGTGTACTGCGAGTTACGCCTTAAGCATGGCCTGCAGTACTCATTAGTAACACATGTTGCCTTTCTGACGTTACTCAAATATTGTTGGCCAGGCGTAACTCACAGTTCACTGCTGACATTAGTACCGGTAATTTTGCTGTGCGTTGAGTCCACTTAGTTAATTAGTTCTTGAAAATAACTTATACCATGTTAACCCTGGTAATGCTACGATTGCAACAGAAGAGAAAAAAAATCTATCTATATAGCTTCTGCTTTTCCAGGCAGAAACCATCAAGTTATCCTTCTAGTTTTTTTTACCACAGATCATCTGTCATCACATTCTGCACATATACAATCCACCATACTCTCTGCACAAGTACTTTGCTTAGTTCAGCAATGTGTCTCTATGTTCCATTTCATCTGCTGACCTTTTATTGTTTGTGAACAAATTATTACTCCTACACTAAGTGGTCAACAGTTATCATAACTTGTCTGCAGCAGGAAACTCTATTAGAGTAAGAGGAAAAAATAATGGTTGTATCCTTGCTCAGTCTCACTTACTAAACGGATCTGGTTAGTATGAAAACTAGGCTGCCTGGCAAGGAAGCACTACAAATTTGCAGCAAAAATAATTTCATTTGTGATCTCTGTATTCCTAAATTAATAAAATTGCCTGTCTGAATACATAAGACTGAATTTAATTAACTATTGAATGAATACCTTAGATCAAATTATGTGGTAACTCGGAAATTCTGTGGGATTGCTTAGTGTCTAATGCATATGAAGCAATGTTATGGTAATTAAGTTAACTGTGTGCTATAAGGTATTGTGAGGAATTGCATGTTTTATTTTATTTATTTATTTATTTAAAAATGCAAACTGCAAATAACATAAGTAACACTGCAAGCAGTGCTAACAATATGTGCTGCCATGAATGCTAGACAATACAGTGAATTTGTTTTATATTTAGGAAGATTATTTTTGTCACCTCTCAAAGCTTTTTTTCACAGGCCTTAAAGAGGCACTTAAGTCAAATTAAAAGAATGAGTTTTACTCACCTGGGGCTTCCCTCAGCCCCCTGCAGTTGTCCGGTGCCCTCACAGCCTCGCTCCGATCCTCCCGGACCCGCCAGCGGCTACTTCCGGTTTTGCCGTCAGGACCCAACAGGCTGGGAACGCGAGTGATTCTTCGCGTTCCCAACCACAGTAGCTCCTTCTATGTTGCTATAGCGGCTGCTATAGCAACATAGAGGGCGCTATTGAGGCTGGGAACGCGAAGAATCACTCGTGTTCCCAGCCTGTCGGGTCCTGGCAGCGAAACCAGAAGTGGTCGCCGGCGGGTCCAGGAGGATCGGAGCCAGGCTGCGAGGGCACCGGACAGCTGCAGGGGGCTGAGGGAAGCCCCAAGTGAGTAAAACTCATTTTTTCAATTTGGCTTAAGGTGCACTTTAACTTAGTAGGCAGTGGGAGAAAAAAACAAAAACAAAAAAACAAACAATCTTTTTATGTGTATTCAAAAATATATAAATAAAAATAAAGGTTTTTTTTGTTCTCTATACATATGCTGCTACTTTTTTAAACATGTTGTGAGATGGACAGAGTCATTTTTTATATTAAA